>NC_056726.1:1333848609-1334058609 GCF_019279795.1 Protopterus annectens
ATATATATATATATATATATATATATATATATACACACACACACACACACACACACACACACACACACACACACACACATCTGGACATTAAAGTACATTTTCTGTACTGTTGAATGATTGTGCTGGATGAAATGTTTCTGAAACCACCAAAGTTATGTATATCAGTCATGGCTTAGTGGTAATTCATGCTGTCTATGGTGTGTAGGGTCCTGGGTTTGAGCCTAACAGAGGCTGTTTATTTTGTTGCTGGGCAGAACATGGGCCATTGGATACAGAGTGATTAAGGCACTTTAAAGCAGGTATAAGCAGGTTTGCGTGGGTTTGGTGGAGCTAAACACTGCTAATGTCTGGTTACAGTGTCTTACACTCCGTTAGCTTCTATATTGCTTAACCTGTGTAGGCAGAGCTTACCCCTGCGCACATCCACTTACAACAGCTCAAAAGTGCCTTAATCACTCTGCATCCAATGGGCCGTGTTCTGCCCAAAAAAACAAAATAAACTGCTCTTGCAAAGCTCAAACCCAGGACCCTGCACAACATAGACAAACTGATTTACCATTAAGCCATGCAAGATATAAATAAAACTGATGTTTTCAGAAACATATCATTCAGTCCAGTCATGTAACAGTATAGAGAATGTATACCAACATCTAGATGTATGTCTGTGTAAATATATTAATATCTAAACAGATACAACATATCTCTATATGTAGATATCTATATATATTTCTAAAACTATATACATATAAATCAATATATACGAACATATATACATGCAAATGCCTACATCAACACATATATGTGTCTGCATATACACAGCAAGTTACATATGTGTACACAGATATATATCTATGTAGGTATATACGGACATAGTTATATACATGTAAGCAGATATATATATATCTATATATATATATATATATATATATATATATCTATATAGGTATATATGGCCATACATCTGTATATATCAATGGCAGATTAACAAACACACATTGTCCACATGCACCGTTAATGGGGTTGAGAGGCCCCACACGCTATACGTCTTGTACAAATAGGAATCCCCCCACAGCCAAACACGTCCGCCTGCAATACACTACCAAGTGTTGCAGATCCCATAACCAGGAACTGACATGACATGGTCACAAGATGTTACCAGTACTACATCCCACCTGTATGATGTCAGGCTGGTATTGGTAACATATCATGCACTACAGTCTGCCTCCCACAGGAAATGTAATATGTGGAAGCCATCAAGATCCACAGGATACAGATACACAGACACAGATATACATATATATATATATATATATATATATATATATATATATATATATATATATATATACATGTGACTACACATACACATGCAGATATATGTACAGTAAGTAAGATACATATGTAGAAGGTGCACACAATATGGAACAGCCACTATGCCTACAGTTAACACCTGAACAACTGGACACTGTATGCGCCACCCATACAAATGACAATCATTGCCTGCAACATATACCCACAGAGAGGTCATAGGGAGAACACCACACACAGGTTTGCAGAAATGGAAAACTTTTAATTGTGTACTATTACAGTTCTATATTACATGTCATATAGCTGTTCAGACACTGACAACCATATAAACAGAGTAATGTAACTGTGAGAAAGTTATACTAATACAGTAGTCTGGAAAGGTTCACAACTGTTGATGTCCAGGCCAAGCACTTCAAATTGTACAATAGTGAAGACAGACTGGGCCACAGGATACCAAACAACAACAGTACGCAATGTAGGTGTATAGTTCAGCAGTGTCTATCTACACTCCGTACAAACTCAGTAGGTGGTAAAGACATAATGTGACCAAATGGGTTCTAACTGTTACATAACAAGGCATAACTGACATCATCACGAGCACACTGACAAACTGAACAGTCTGCATGGCAGGAGGCAGCAGGCTTGCATTAACCCACTTCATGTAAGTGATGTAAATATAGGTGAAGTATATGGTACTGTACATCCAGATACCTTAAGGCAGCTCACCTCTGATAACCCCATATTTTATAACAGCCTAGGTCATTTATGGTGCTCCCCCCAACTCAATAATATAGGGCCATATACCACTGTTACATACACTGGCCTCTGGAGTGCATGAGGGCACACATGTATTGTGTAGGTGACGCCCACACATATATGGCCCCAGCCCCACTGTATGTGTGGGTGATACAACAGCAGTGGACTGATGGCGGCAATGGCAGTGTGATATAATCACAGCCCACTACAGACCAACCCCAACAGCATGAAATATGTGCAAAGCATGGTATGCAGATGGAGGACAGAGGCTAGAACACAGGCACATATGTGGAAAACTGTTGTCATACACTAAGCAAGTTGCTGGTGTTACAGGGAATTGAGGTTAGAAACAGAAATGGATGTAGCCATTTACTGATAGCACTACACACACACACTGCTAGTGTAATATCTGACACAGGACCAGTGTGGTGGACAGACAAAACATGATAGGCATACCTCTGGCCAGCAAGAGGATAGGCCCACCGTTGTGAACTATGTAGACAAACTAGTATGTGCACATACACCCTGTAACACCAGTACTATATAAAGCATAACACAACTCTACTCACAGTATGTCTGTAGTTCCTGATCCTCCTACAAATATGTGGCTGCCCTGAGTGTGCCAGTTCTGCTGTAAGAGGTATTGCTACCTGCTGTCTGTAACATTGATGCCCATACACAGGAAGGATGTCCATCACACAGGAAATGTAAAGAGACCACACCCACATGCAGGGGCGGCTCGTGGCATAGGGCTGCCGGACTGCAGCCCCCTCAAAAATTAAAAAAAGAAAGAAATTAAACGAAAAATAAAAAAAAATTATTTTTTTAAAATTCGCGGACTTCGCGCATAGACCGAGTCCCAACTTATCGGTCTATGCGCATGCAAGGCCCCGCCATCCCCATAGGGGACACAAGGACGCCTGTGCACTTTACAGTGCACAGACCCGCCAGGAGTATAGGACGCGTCCGGACTGCAAGAGGAGCAGCAGGGACTCGGGACAGAGCCTTAGGGATCTCATTGGCGTCGGGAAGGAGCATTGGGATCTCGCGGGTCTTCAGTGTTGCGCGGGAAGGATGTATGTACGTTAACTGGATGTATTCATTCAGGTAAGGTGCCTTTTAATTTACTATGTTTATTGAGTTTGTGCTTTTTAATTTACAATGTTTATTTGTGTGTGAGTTTGTGCTTTTTAATTTACAATGTTTATTTGTGTGTGTATGGTGCTTGTGCTTTACTGGAGTTTGTGTATGGTGCTTGTGCTTTACTGGAGTTTGTGTATGGTGCTTGTGCTTTACTGGAGTTTGTGTATGGTGCTTGTGCTTTACTGGAGTTTGTGTATGGTGCTTGTGCTTTACTGGAGTTTGTGTATGGTGCTTGTGCTTTACTGGAGTGTGTGTGTGTGTGTGTGTGTGTGTGTGTAAATGCCCCAGGTGCTTATGGTGGTGTGGTAGGGAATGCCTCAGGCTTGAACCCTGTACCCTGTATGCAGGTGTTAAAGACTTGAGTTCCCTACCCACCACCATTTGTAAAAAAATTTCAGATTTTTGCCTCATATTCGATCTGATCTGTTCCTCATAATATCTGTGGTTTGTAAATGTTGCAATGCTTGATATTTGATGGTGTAGTAGTAGCATTGTTGCCTCACAGCTGCAGGTTCTTGGGTTTGATTCTTGGCTGGGGTTCCTTCTTTGTGGGGTCTGTATCTTCTCCTGTGTTTGTGTGGGTTTGCTTTTGTGTCCTCCCATGTTACAAAGACATGTCTGCATTATTTCTTCCTTGTCCTCTGCTGAAAATTGTTTATTTGTTCCAAGTCAGACTGTCCTGATTAAAAATGTTAAATAAAATTGACAGGCATTTGAATTTCAGACTTAAAGGTTTCTGAATGTTTAATTCCTTGCGTATTTGATGGTGCAGTGGTAGTATTGTTGCCTCACAGCTATAGGTTTTCTGGTTTGATTCTTGGTTGGGGTGGCTTCTGTGTGGAGTCTGCATCTCCTCCATGTGTTTGTGTGGATTTGCTCTGGTGCCCTGCCATTTTACAAAGACGTGTCTGCAGTTTTAATCCCTGCTGAAAATTGGATTTGTTCTGACCGCAGTAAAATTGACAGGCATTTGAATTTCAGACTTCAGGTTTCTGAATGTTTAATTCCTTGCATAATTGATGGTGCGGTGGTAGTATTGTTGCCTCACAGCTATAGGTTTTCTGGTTTGATTCTTGGTTGGGGTGGCTTCTGTCTGCATCTCCTCCCTGTATTTGTGTGGATTTGCTCTGGTGCCCTGCCATTTTACAAAGACGTGTCTGCAGTATTAATCCCTCGTCTCTGCTGAAAATTGTTTTGTTCTGTCCGCAGTAAAATTGACAGGCATTTGAATTTCAGACTTCAGGTTTCTGAATGTTTAATTCCTTGCATAATTGATGGTGTGGTGGTAGTATTGTTGCCTCACAGCTATAGGTTTTCTGGTTTGATTCTTGGTTGGGGTGGCTTCTGTCTGCATCTCCTCCCTGTATTTGTGTGGATTTGCTCTGGTGCCCTGCCATTTTACAAAGACGTGTCTGCAGTATTAATCCCTGCGTCTCTGCTGAAAATTGTTTTTGTTCTGTCCGCAGTAAAATTGACAGGCATTTGAATTTCAGACTTCAGGTTTCTGAATGTTTAATTCCTTGCATAATTGATGGTGCAGTGGTAGTATTGTTGCCTCACAGCTATAGGTTTTCTGGTTTGATTCTTGGTTGGGGTGGCTTCTGTCTGCATCTCCTCCCTGTATTTGTGTGGATTTGCTCTGGTGCCCTGCCATTTTACAAAGACGTGTCTGCAGTATTAATTCCTCGCCTCTGCTGAAAATTGTTTTGTTCTGTCCGCAGTAAAATTGACAGGCATTTGAATTTCAGACTTCAGGTTTCTGAATGTTTAATTCCTTGCATAATTGATGGTGCGGTGGTAGTATTGTTGCCTCACAGCTATAGGTTTTCTGGTTTGATTCTTGGTTGGGGTGGCTTCTGTCTGCATCTCCTCCCTGTATTTGTGTGGATTTGCTCTGGTGCCCTGCCATTTTACAAAGACGTGTCTGCAGTATTAATCCCTCGTCTCTGCTGAAAATTGTTTTTGTTCTGTCCGCAGTAAAATTGACAGGCATTTGAATTTCAGACTTCAGGTTTCTGAATGTTTAATTCCTTGCATAATTGATGGTGTGGTGGTAGTATTGTTGCCTCACAGCTATAGGTTTTCTGGTTTGATTCTTGGTTGGGGTGGCTTCTGTGTGGAGTGTGCATCTCCTGCCTGTGTTTGTGTGGATTTGCTCTGGTG
Source organism: Protopterus annectens (assembly GCF_019279795.1). Classification (NCBI taxonomy): domain Eukaryota; kingdom Metazoa; phylum Chordata; order Ceratodontiformes; family Protopteridae; genus Protopterus; species Protopterus annectens. The sequence continues at coordinate 1,333,853,980 of NC_056726.1, forward strand.
CCCTGCCATTTTACAAAGATGTGTCTGCAGTTTTAATCCCTGTCTCTGCTGAAAATTGTTTTTGTTCTGTCCGCAGTAAAATTGACCGGCATTTGAATTTCCAACTTCATGTTCTTCAGAATACATAGTAGCACAACCTTTTTTTTTTTTTTAGCAATTTTCGAAGTTTATAAGATGAATATTTTAAATTTGTCCCTATTTTTGGGACTGTATTCCCCCATTATTGGCTTCGTCCAGGTTTTTGTGCTAAGGTTGACAGCTATGGCAAGAACTGAATTCACTGAATATGTTTGAGGGCTGTATTCCCTCATTACTGGGTTTGTCCAGGTGTTTTGTACTAAGAGGTTGACGGCTATGGTGAGAACTGAATTCACTAAATGATAGCCATTTAAGTTTCAGTCTTCCTCTTTTTTACAAAGCAGCTGATGTGGCGTAGTGGTATGTTACTCTGTCTGTTTTTTGCTCAGGGACCTTGGCAGTAAAATATATGGTGGCAACACAACATTTTATTCTAGCAACTTTCCAAGATTATACAAGCAATGTTTAATGTGTCCCTGTTTTGGGCTTTTGACCCCCCCCCAATACATTTTGGCTTTTTCCAGTTTTCTTGAGCTGCGAAGTTGAGATGCAGTTGAGTATTGAGTAGATTTTACAAGGAACTGAGAGCTGCAGGGGAATAGAAGTTTAGTGCTTTGCCAAGTTAATACTATAGCACAACAGGCTGTGTACTTGCTTTTGATGCAGAAGGTTGTGGGTTCTACTCCCGCAAGGGGTAGATGCTGCCGTACTGAGAATGTTCTCCTTGGTGAAGATACTAACTATGAGTTCGTTATCAGTTTGCCATCCATTTCCTTTTTGCAATATTATTACTAGCTTATCATTTTTTTAATGTAATATAGACAATTTATTCCTGCAGGGCAACAGACACTTTATTTTTCGATGAAACCATGAAATATAAAGGTGATTGCTAGCAGCAACCACTTCATTAGTTACAGATTTTTTAATGTGGAATTATTTAGATGACTGACTTCAGAGATTGTGCATATTTACTGATAATGGACTGTAGAATTGTGCATATTTACTGATAATGGTGGACTGTGGAATTGTGCATATTTGCTGATAATGGTGGACTGTGGAATTGTGCATATTTACTAATAATGGTGGACTGTGGAATTGTGTATATTTACTAATAATGGTGGACTGTGGAAGTCTGAGTAGACTTTTTATGATAAATGTTCTCAACTGGGCAGTTTTGCCATTATGGGTGCATATGGTTTGTTTCATTGCTTACTGGAAAAATGTTCAAAACAAATTTAAAACATCCTGTAACAAGTGTACTGTATTGTACAAGGAATATAATTTTAGTACAATGAGGAAGGTGTATCAAAGAGCACATGTATGTTTCATATGCAAGGAGCCTATGATTCGAAAACAGCCCAAAATTAATCTTTATCTGCCACTGGCAAAATGTATTTTCTTTGAATGTGGGTTTCAATGCTGTTTCAATGAATGTGAGTTTCAAGGGCAGAGAAGTTTTAATGCTAAGTTTTCATTGTGAGACTGCATTGCTTTGTTTAACAGATGACTTAGTGTTTGTGCTGTAAAATACAAGATAAAACTTTCAAATGAAGTCCAACTCATCATAGAAGTAAAGCAGTATGCACATTAGTGTTTATGGTAAATGAGTGAAATAGCCAAGTATAATGGTTCATTGGAATGGCTGCAGAGGCTCCATTCAACCATTGTTTTGTCAGGGGAAGGGCAGCAAACTCAGACAGGCCCAGCTGAACTATACCTCCCAACTGTCCAGATTTTCAAAGAATGAATAGATTTTTGCTTCTTATTTTTGGTTTGTTCATAAAATTTGTAGTTTTAATTCCTAAATGATTTGCCAGAAGTCACTCTAAGTTTCAGACTTCATAACCTTCAGAAAAATGCATGTTAAAGTAAGAGCTGTTGTATCAACTGTCTCAATTTATACAAGAGCAATTTTAGTACTGTTTATATGTGCCCCCAATATATTTGGCCTTGTTCTGATTTACTGCATTAACAGGTTGAGAGGTACATGCAAATAAATTGCTTTATAGAATTAGGCATAGCCAACCTCTCAACTGTCCCCAATTTTTGGCTCAAAATGTTGCTCTTCCCCCTTATAATCCCTCCGCAAAATAGCAATTTTGGAAGAAAACATGGAGGGTTTACAATTAAGAAATAACTGTAATAATCAAAGTTATAGATTACTTGAAATGCATGTAGATTCTTTTATATTTTGTCAGCTGCTCAAGGTAGCAGTACTAATATTAAAGTGTCCCTTCTTTGACAGGTAGCAGCTGTATTGTGTGTCTATTTTATATTTTTGCATCACGTTTTTGTCCATTTTTCATAAAATTGTGTTTTTGGCAAATTAGTGACATCACTAAAGACTGAAGTTAGAAAATGACAGACATTTGAGTTTCAGATTTTATACCCTTCAGAAAATTCATACTAATGCAAGACCTATTCTATTATCTTTCTAAGTTTATTAGAGCAATATTTAAAAATTGTCCTTATTGTTGGGCCTTTGTCCCACTTCTGTGTATGGCTTTGTCCAGATTTCTTGCTCTTGAGGTTGAGAGGTATGACAAATGTGTCAGGGCCATCACAGTCAGCCAGTGAGATTTCAAATTGTGACATGCTTTTGCACCCCACTCCCCCATGTAGTGACTCTGGATGTGTCCAAGCAAGGCAAGAGTAGTTGTATCTACCTTGGATGGGGAGGACACACTGCATAAGTACTACAGTGGCTTTTCATCTGTCCTTGATTTTGCAGAATGGTCTGGTTTCTGTCATATTTTGTACTGTTGATTTATGCTTATTACTCAAAGTGCCTGTTGCTCTGTGTTTTAAGTAGCAATGCTTTAATGACCATAAGGTAAGCTTGTCTGAGATCGTAAGATGCAAGTAAGCTTTAATAAGCATACTGTTAAAGAATTGCCAACATTGAAAGCCTATCTGTTGTTGCCATGCAGAGAATACTTGACTAGATAATGTATAAGCCTTGGGTATTAAAGGACAGGATTCCATTATTTTAAAAAGCTCATTACACTTGTTGGAGACTTCCAGTCAGCTCTACAGACTTTACCCGTAAACTAAACAGAATGCCAATCATGTGTGGTCCATAACCTGTACAGTAATCCTTTAAGCAATGTATCTTGAGCTTGTTTCTTGTTTGCTTTTCATTTTTTATTTTTATGATGTTTTCCCCATGAAAGAAGTTGTCAGGCAGCAGGTCTTTTTGGATAAGAAACATTTTTACAAGTGGGGCATCACATAGATTTCTACTTTCAGCATGTTGCTTGGTACTTTAATAAAGCTGAATATATTATAATTAGATCTGCAGTGCAAGGAGAAGTGGTTTGAGTTGAGTGCTTCTGGTTTTCTTATACTTGATTTTGACTGGCATTCCAGTAATGTATTTAAAAAGTAATTTATTTTTTCATGCCTCACAACCTTTTGTTTCCATCTAGATATTAAGTAAGCTGTCATGCAGCCAATGCATTGAAATATTTTTATTCTTCTACACTTATTTTTGTCTTGATTGGACTTTCATAATGATGGTTTGCCACCCAGGGCAGCGTATTTAATTAAAGTTAGTTTTTTGTGGTTTTGTGCATAGCTCCTCCCCTTTATGGTTGACCACACCCCTTCCCTTTGACCCCACCCATTCAGCGTCTCCTGCAGCCCCCCTGTGATTTGAAGTCACCAGCCGCCACTGCCCACATGATGTAGGGATTTATAGTGGGTGGTTGCCATGACAGTGGTAATTGGAAGTACTGCACATGTGTAATCATATATATACATATATATATATATATATATATATATATATATATATATATATGGCTATCTGGATAAGTATATGTACATATATTTCCACCATATGTCCTGGACATGGAGTGTAGCCCTACTCCAGCCCCTATAGTCCCAAAGTCATAGTGCAAGGGGATGTCAGGTATGTATAGCAGGTATATTAGTAGACTATTGCTACTGCCATTGGGATTGTCTTCACAGACATGGTGTGTAGGAGGTCACATCTGCTTATAACATGTCTGCCATTGGCTACTGACAGACATCTTAAGGACATCATTGTAAAGTACCGCTGCTAGCACGTAATGCCCTTGTGGACTGCAGCAGAGATATTGGCCAATATATGTGGAGATTCTGGCACACTCTGTACAGTCCAGAGGTATACACATAAGCCCTTAGTGCAAAACATGTGTACCATGCCTGACAATATGGATGTAGACAGCCATGTAGATGGGTATAACACATAACGACTGGTATACATTTGCCACCATAGGTTATGCATTCACACGCCCCTGTCTGGCCTGACACATAATGACTGCTGGTAAAGGGGTGCCATGGCCACATACCACCCACTAGAAATTGATATACATCTGTACAGCATCCCACTGCTCTGTCTGACATACATGCTTTTAAGGGGGGCCCGGCAGCAGTACATCTGGCAAGTATCTGCACATGACATCTCACTGGGTAAGTACACTAAGCTGCTAGGCATGTAACAATGCAGGCTACAGGCAGACTGGTCCAACACTGGCCTACATCTCCTATGGGGAAATGCACATGTACCTGCATATATAGCAGGCTCAACAGGCATGTCACAGCACAGGGTAAGATACACCTGTGTGAAAGTGCATAACCACAACCAATGTGAAAACAGCCATAGCCACATATGGTAAGCTAGCATAATATTACAGTATACGGACTATCTGTTCTACACCATCCTCATATGTGCCACTCACAGACAGACCCTACATATACTGGGCTGCTACACAGTTTGGTCTGATGGCTGTCTGTGGTATGGGACATGTGCATGTATGGCCCTACAAACATGTATGCCAATATGGTACCATACAGTGGAGCAGCATGTAACATCAGATAGGAGGGGAACTAGAGCAATGACATCTACCACAGACTGTACACAGGCTAAATTACATATTAACAATACACACACTGTTGACATTCACCATAAGTACACAGACCTCAGTACTGTACAAACATCCACAGAATGTCCAGGTTATGTCATGAAATATAACCCCTACTGTACATAATGTGTAGCAGTCTGATATATCACTGGCTTGTTATCAGATATGATGACACTAATTATGGTGTACAGCACATATGCATCACTTCACGCATGACATATGTACAGAGCTTGACAGAGGTATGTCTGGAAGCACATACACAGGACCAGTATTGACATGTTGCTGTGATAACCTCATACATTTACTGTTCGGTTTGTTGCATCATATGTCCTATGAGGGATATGAAGTCCGTAACTGTCACAGCTTTCATCTACAGACTGCAATCCTCACACTTCCTTATGCAGTCCACAGAAAGATGCTCCTTGGGTAACACATGAAACCAAAGGCACAACACTGCCCAGTCTGCAGATGACCCTGCAGATGGGGATTCCTCATAAACATGGAACGGACATGGCAGGTATTGAGACATGCATGACAGCCATATCCACACACACACTGTTAAACCGACATTACTCCAAATGCAGTATAGCAGCACTTACAGTCTGTAGTCAGGTCAGGCACATCTCCATCCTGTTTGTTGCCCTGTTTCCACAGTGTATGTTGTAAGAGGTAAATCCCCAATCCATCTGAGATGCTGTTTGCCAAACAACAGATCTAGGTTCTGCTCACAGTGAATGAAAAGAGCCAACACCACCATAATGTTCCTAGATAGTGGAGTGTGTCTTGATGCAATTGGCTATGGAAATGTTACCACAGCTGTTCCACATGCAATTAGCTATGGGAGGGCTGCAATTCATGCAGAGGCCATCAGCTGATCATGAGCATCACTTAAAATACACATGCTGCTGACTAAGCAAAGCAGGTGTAGGTCTACACATCCTCGAGTGAAGGAGTGGGAGAGGCAGACAGAGGCAAAGACATGTCAGGGAGGGGTGGGAGGGTAAAACTGAAGCATTTTTGTGTCACACACCTACCAGCACAGGGTATCAAACCCTGCCAACTATGTAGTTGCATAGTTTTATAGTTTCATAGTTTAGTACTAGGCTATCTGCCCTGAGGCATTTGCAAGCCTAGCCCTAGAGATGTGGCTTTCGCCACCCCATGTAGTGGTACTAAGGTGTATAGAATAAATTTAGAGTACTGTGCCTTTGTCTAGTAGTGACACATTGAAGTGCTATCAAAGTTTGATGCAGTTACTGGATGTGCCACATGGGTTACCTCTTGGGGAGCCCTCAGAACATATATGTGATGGTGAGCGACATCTGCAACAGGAATACGGTAGCTATACAGTAGGTGACATACACATGCCTGTCCGCATGAACAGGTGGTAGCGTCAACACGGCCACACTCTCACAGGGATGCACACAACTTGACACCCTTGGCATGGCCAGGAGTATAACTCATCAGTAGTGGGACTGCCACAACACATCGCTGTGCAGGTATCACATACACCACATGGGTCATATGGAGGTTGTATGGGCAAAGGGTATGAGGAGGTGTCTGATATCAGACAGCATGCTTCAGTATGCCCATGGGGGTTGTAGTGAGTAGGGATGTGAACATACACACCATACAACACACACACAAACACACAGGGTGCCAGTACTGACATGCATGGGTGCATGTCTGCATGTGTGTGTTGCTCAACTGTGCCAGCAGGCTATACAAGGTTAGGCGATGGGTATACCTTGGCATCAGGCCACATGACAATGGTCTGCATTGTGGCTTAGGGCTGTAGTGGCTGCATTTGCCCACACAGGTGCATACTGTATCCCCCATCCAGTCACCTGGGTGACTATTGTGTGTGGCCAATGCTGTGTATCGCTTGCCATGTATGTGTTCCTTAGTCCATGACATGGACGGTGTCTGGGATGTGCACACTTCCCACATACATATACAGTGACATGTGGAACTGTACCTGGGGTGTCTGGCCCATGTTGTGAACACAGATTATCATCAGATATACCAGTCTTGGTAATGGGCAACAGGTTTACCCTGCACCTACATTGATAGCATGCTAACAGAATTCCCTGGTGTCAGTGACATCTGTCCATATAGGGTATGTTGTCAGGCATGCTATTTCTGTTGTGGGTCACATGTGCTGGCACCACAGGTGGTGCAGGTGTCCATTGGGGAACATGGGGGAGGTGCACTGTCTGCCTGTACATACATATTGGGCAGATGGACAGGGTGACATGCCCTCTGTAGCCCACTGCTATAACTCCATAGTTACTATAAGTGGCCATTATTCAGTGTACTACCCACATATTGGCTGTTGCCTAGGCATGTGTGTGTGTGTGTGTGTATGAGACATGGGTTGAGAGTGTGTGCTGGGTAATACTGGGGTTGCTAACTGTGATTGCCTGGCATCGATGTCACATGTATGGGTATGGCTTTGCACCCCAGCCTCTCAGCTATTTCACATCTGTTATCCTTGTATGGTGGACACTGTGATATATAGTAGGGCCACCATATAAGAAACATGCAAAACACACTCCACATTGGCCACAGGTGTCAAACACTCACAAGCACTTCTACACAGGATACAAGTTACACACACACACAGATGTGCATATGCACACACACCTGTCATGTTTGGGAGTTGAACTCCTACCTAACTAGTTTATTACACTACAGCACTACACATTTATAGTATGTGCCATGGACATTACAGGAGTACTCTTTCCCCAAAGGTGTATTTCACAATGAATGACATCAGCAGGATTACCAAAGTAGGGCATTTGAAATGTACTGTGAGTGACTAGCTTTAAATGCATTGCTTCCTGCACAGACAGTAAGATTCACACAAAATATCCACAACCAACATGCGTCGGTATAGAAGCCCTGAGGGAGGTCTATGTCACACTACAGCATGGAGCTGTTATAGGATGCACCAGTTGAGTATATGAATTGTAAGGAGTGTCAGTACCCTAAAAAGCATTGCTCTCTACACAGACAGGGTCAGACAGACACACACACAAACACTTGCCATGTCTGGGATTAGAGCACCTACCTAACTACTTTATCACACTACAGCAGTACACAGTTACAGGACACACTACAGAGATCACTAGACTACAACCTTCCCAGAGGTGTATTTCTAGGTGGGTGACATCAGCAGTCTTGTCAAAGTTGAGTATATGAATTGTAAGGAGTGTGAGTACCCTAAAAAGCATTACTCTCTACACAGACAGGGTCAGATAGACATACACACACAAACACACTTGCCAGGTCTGGGATTAGAACACCTACCTAACTATTTTATCACACTACAGCAGTACACAATTACAGGATGAGCTAGAGAGATCATTGGGCTACAACCTTCCCAGAGGTGTATTTCTAGGTGGTTGGCATCAGCAGCCTTGCCAAAGTTGAGTATATGAATTGTAAGGAGTGTGAGTACCCTAAAAAGCATTGCTCTCTACACAGTCAGACACGCACTCAAACACACACACAGTCACACAGTTGTCAAGTCTGGGGTTAGAACTCCTACCTAACTAGTTTATTACACTACAGCAGTAAGCAGTTATGGGATGCACCATGGGGATTATTGAGATACAATTCTTCCAAAGATGCATTTCACATTGGATTACCTCAGCAGGCTTGTCATAGTAGGGCTATGGGGAGGGCAGTGTGGGCATTGGGCCATAACCCATTCATGTACGGGTTGACACACCACATGCGGGCACACACAGGGTCATATGTCACAGGTATGTGTATACAGCTGCAAGATGACTACTTCCTTGTACAGTCATATTGTACAGCTGACACGTGCACCACATAGTCCGTAATGCTGACAGATACTGGTGGCTAGTATCTGCAGTGAGTGACATCTGCACCTCATGTGTTTGGGGCCCTTTGGCTGTGTGCTGGGTGGGAAAGCCCTGGATAGCGCCTTGTCACAGTCACCCTCTTCCACACATCTATGTACATCTACCTTTGGCTTATTATAGTGTGTTGTCCTGACATATATGTCTGTATTCCTATCCACTGTGTGTGCAAGGCACGAGTGGTGCATACTGACGAGTGTCTGCATTAACAACTGCAACTGCCAGATATGTCTGGTCCACTGGTGTTTGCAGTCATGGCCTTTATATGTTTACGTGTGTGAGCATGCCCAGTATGACCTTTCAGTATGTTGCAGAATGACATTGCCTTCAATTTTTCTAAGTGTGTGAGCATGCCCATTATGGCTGTCTGTATTGAATTTGTGGATCGTGTCCAGGTAGTTTGTGCTGCAGTGCTGACCTTTGTGTTGTACACCAACAGGTAGCGTGCTGTCTCTGCAGGGTATCCATCGATCATTTGGCTTTGACTGTTACTACATTTTTACATAACAGGGGGGGGCACACCTGACTGTTTCTACATTTCTACACAGGAGTGGGGGGGCACACCTGACTATTATTGCAATACTATGTAGGATGGGGGGTACACCTGCCTATTTCTACATAGGGTTGGGGGGCACACCTGACTGTTATTACATTACTATGTAGGATGGGGGGGGTGCACCTGACTATTTCTACATTTCTACACAGGAGTGGAGGGGCACACCTGACTATTATTGCAATACTATGTAGGATGGGGGGCACACCTGCCTATTTCTACATTTCTACATAGGGTTGGGGGGTACACCTGACTGTTATTACATTACTATGTAGGATGGGGGGGCACACCTGACTATTTCTACATTTCTACACAGGAGTGGGGGGCACACCTGACTGTTATTACATTACTATGTAGGATGGAGGGCACACATGAAACATGTACACATTTGCTATGACTGTACTGGTATGTTAGGTACTCCATTTCATTCTGTACTGCTAACTGTCATGCTGACTATAGGCATACCAGTGTACTACAGATCATGGCATTGGTTGCCCTATATATTGTCTGACTTCCTACCCTTCAGAATTAACATCCCACTGCCTGCCCTGCTGTGGTCTGTCTGTGTAGGCCTGGGGGGGTTAACCATAGCCATCATTCTGAGGCCATGGTGTAGTCTCTGTTTGGGTTTGTCTTCACCTGTCCTGCTGCCTTAGACTGTTGCTGGGTATGTGAAATGTCCTGACTAGCATGTGTTGGTCATATGGACACACATGTCACATACAACATTTCCTGCAGTGGGTTTTGTCACCCTGTGTAGTACTAGCTACTATGGTGACTCCAGTATGTGTTACAGATGCCATGGTGCCACTATGGGTGTCTACTGTCTGCTGCCATACTATTCAGCCACCCAATTCCCTTGCATGCTCACATCCATACCATAGCTACAGGTAAAAACACATTCTACTCCATTTGGCAATTGGTAGGTTGATTGACTTACATTGTGGCTATGCAAGACTTGTGGATGGTGCTGGAGGGCTGCCTTTGTTGGAGACACATAGTACACTTCCTATACATGGTGGAGCACAGGTAGTGTCATATTGGGCATCCCTTTTACTGTATGTGTGAGTCAGAGAGAGGTGACATTCCCTAGGTCCCTACTGTGTCAGTGCATGTGCTATGCATTGCCTATTTGCCAAGGCCAGGGCATACTGGGCATGCCTCCTTCTGCCTACTGGGGCAGGTTCAGGCTGTTCCTCCTCTGGGTCACTCCATGCCTGTGCAGGCCTTGGCATGGGTGGGGGGCTGTGTGGCCCTGCCCCATGCTGTTTCTCCTGCAGCTGTTTCCACAGGATCATATTGTGTAGCATAGCACATACCATAACAATTTGGGTACATGTAGCTGGTGAATACTGCAAGGCTCCACCTGATGTGTCCAGACACCGGAACCGTGACCTAAGCATCCCAAACACATGCTCTATTATATGTCTGGCCTGTGCGTGTGCCTCATTATGGCATTGTTGTTCAGGTGTGTATGCATTTCTGATGGGTGTCATCAGCCGCAGCTCCAGTGTGTACCCAGCATCCCCCACTAGGTGACCATAGGGGATGTCCCCATTGGCAAATCTCTGGTACAGCTGCGTCAGATGCCATATGTGGGAATCGCCATAGCTTCCATAGCAGCCAGCACACACATTCACTATAATGCCCTGGGCATCACAAATGACCTGGCAGTTGATGGAGGGGATGCCCCTGCGGTTGATGTAGGGCCTACCCTGCTCACCAGGTGGTGTTTGATGCATATGTGCATGCAGGCTATAGCACCCACTACCCCAGGGTATTCTGCTATTTGGTGGAAGAGATGTATATTGCTGGTCAACACCTCACGGGTGTTGAGGAAATATACGTGCTCACTGGCATGTGCTGACATGGCATCCAGGGACTGGTGAAATACTCTGGATGCTGATGCCTGTGAGATCCCCATGATATCCTCAGTTGTGCTTTGGGATGTACCTGTGGCTAGTATAACTAGGCCTACACATACCTTGGTATCCACTGGGATGGGTTCCCCTCAGTCAGTTTGGTGTCAGGTGTGGCCGTCACAGCTCAACAATTTGCTGTAGGAGGTCTCTGTCCACCCTATAGCACTCCACTATCTCCAGTGTGTCTGTACACTCTTCTCTGTCTCCTCACTGTGGGTTGTTCGGCAACATTCACATCCTCACCATCCTCTGCCTCTTGCATATGTTTTTCTATGTTGCCTGTTGCAGCCCACAGCCCTTCTCATTTTGTAGGTGGTGCAGTGGTTATTGTTGCTGTCTCATAGCAAGAGGTTCTGCGGTTCAGTTCTTAGCTGGGGTACCTTCTGTGTGGAGTCTGCATGCCCTCCCTGTGGTTGCATGGGTTTCCTCCGGGTGCCCCGGTTTCCTCCCACATCCCAAAGACAAGCTGTAGGTGAATTGGACACACTAAATTGGCCCTAGGGGTGTGTGTGTGTGTGTGTGTGTGTGTGTGTGTGTGTGTGTGTGTGTGTGTGTGTGTGTGTGTGCCTTCTGTGGAAGGTTGGGTGCCGGGCTGGCAAGTCAACACTGTAAAACTCCACTGCCAATCACGAGCGGACACGTGATCTGCTGTGGTGACCCCTAACTGGGAAAAGCCAAAAGAAGAAGAAGAAGGATTTACAATCAAGGACTATGGTGGTAAAGCCTGCTAGGTCCAGGCTGGAGGACAGTGGCTGGAAATGAGAATGAGAATGGAACTAGCAAACCAGCTCTGCTGTTGTCACAAGTATGTACCTTTTATATAAACGAAGAACAAGAAACCAAACTACTGAAAAGTAGGCGAGGATGAACGCAATGAGAGCCAGCAAACTGACAATAAAATAAAAGAAACTTGCATTTATTAGTAAGCGCTTTCGGTGTGGATCAGTGCCTCACCTTCATCAGACTGAAACAAAATGAAAATCAATTAACATTCTTTATACAGAAAAAATCTAACAATCAATGAATTAAAACCTAAATTAGTGAACCCAGTTAATTCTTAAAAGGGAAAGCCTTCGTGCACATTCTTCAAGTAATATACTGGTAAGTTACACTGTTTTTAACTTGAAGTCATGTGCAAACATGAACACATTTCCTTTATCTTATTGAATTAATTAAAAATTAAAAGCAGCAATACATATTAATTCAAAAATCCATAATAGTTGCCGTAAATAAAAACGACATCAAGCCTTATAGCTAGTTGACTAAGCTAGCAATAGCAAAATTAATAATGAAACTAACTATAAATTAGTTAGTACATTAAAATAAACAATATATAGTAAAAGTCAATTACTTAATTATTATGTATAAATATCTATCGCCAATGTAGTTACTAATAAATGAATATATATATATATATATATATATATATATATATATATATATATATGTATATATATAAATATACAAACCTAATAATCTAATAAGATATAAATAAGTAATAATAATTAATAATGGATAAATATGAATACATCATTGTATATGCCATTATGTATAAATACTAGAAACAGCAGTACCTGTCAAATAATCATCTCTTAAGGACATGCAATTTCAAAACACATTTAATAGATAGATTTTCATTCAGCCCTGGTGGAATGTACGCCCGTTTTTATTTGCCAAATAAGCTCATCAATTTCTAGTAAAATCTGCCAAGGGCCTCCTCTAATGTCATTATCTCGATGTTGTAACACTAAAAATTTAAAAATATGTCCAGGGTATTCTAAAATGTGTTTAGCCAAAGCGTTTTTAATGTCCCCCTTGTTAATGGCATAAAAATGTTCGTACATGCGCTGTTTGAGTTTCCTTTCAGTTTTGCCAATGTAATATGCATTACATTGGCAACATAAGGCTGCATAAACCACACTTTTGCTATCATGTAACTTTTATATCTAGGATTGTCGTTACAGTCTTGTCACCTATAGGACTGAATTCCAAGCTAACTTATTAGGTTATCCTCAAGAAAAAATACCCCAAATAATACTGGCACCAAAAGCACACCTGGATCAAAAGATCACATCAAGCTTATAATGTATAGCAAAAGTGCACAGTGAAACCCATATAACCACTGTAGAAATATCACCTGAGGATGTAATTTTGAAGAAATCCTAAGTGTCAGACACTGATGATTTCATTCAGTAAGACTCTATTATACTTTTTTAACATAATTTAATGCACTCTGAATATAATTTTGATAGTATCTTTGATGCGTTTGATCCCACATTTTTGGCTGACTAAGACACACATGGTTGACAGTATTTTCTAATTGCTTTGGTTTCATCCCCATAAAATCTAATATACATTTTCCCTCTGGTATAATTTCAAAAGAATACTGGGACATTCAAAGCCTGATTTACATTTGTCTCTGTTGCATCTTTTGGCATAAATGATGGGCTTGTTTTTCATGGACAATCTTTTATGAAATCTGGCAGTTGGTGCACAGGGTTAAGGCTGTTAGCTAAAGTTTTTATGATGCAAGGTTTGATTCCCTTATTCTCACCTTCATTTGGCTACTATGTCACCTTAAGCAAGAATCTTCTGAGAGCTTTTCTTTATCTTTAGTAAGACTCTGCTAAACAGGGGAAAGGGAGGAGGCATACGGGAAGATTTTTGTCCATAGGAAATAAAAGGCACCTGTTTTCCAAGCCTGCTTGTAAAAATTCCTGATGCATAACTTCTGTAACTGTCTGTTGTGAATTGAGGTAAACATCTACTTGGGGAGTGTCCCACAGGTGGACAATGTCCTGGAAGACCTCAGGGTACAGGATCCATTTGTGAGGGTCTGTTCTGGATTTGCTCAGTGCATCTACAATAGTATTCAGATTTGACAGGATGTAGATTGCTCAAAGGGAAAGACTGTACCAAGTTGTCACCTCCCAGGCAATCATAACTAGTCTACATAGGATGTAGGACTTGTTTCTCCCTTGTTTATGTACCACATCATTATGGTGTTGTCTGTAATTACCAGAAATGGCCCTTGAGTCCACAACTGAGTTAAGTCTTTTAGTGCTTTTATCAGGGCCATTATTTCTTTGAGGTTGATTTGTTTCTTCCTGAAATGAGGATCACAAATCCTTTGGAAACAGTTCCCCAGTTAAAGTCTGTGGCTTCTGTTACAAGGGGCTGAATTGGAATGGGAGGGGAAAGAAGGACATCTGGATTTAATTACATGTAGTTTGTCCACCATAGCCGTTCATTTTTTTTGCTGTATCTTTTTGCTTCCTAGACTGTAACCATCAGACTTCCTCAAAAGCATGTCAACCCTAGTTCCCTGATGGTGGGGACCAACTTCCATATATGCACAGTGGGGTCTTGTACAGACAATGTCCTTCATCTACACAGGTGTCAGAGTTAGTTAGTGTGCCCACCTTGCATAACCATGAGGGCTACCTATGTTCCCACCCATGTCCACACTCTGTGTTATACACCATCTTTGGCTTTAACAGGAGCAGAACACATCTGTCCCAAACAGATTTTTTTGGTGGTGCATACTACCTCTGGTGCACACCACCACAGAACCAGAAATAATGAGTTGAGACACCTCCCCCACCCAGGCCAGGCACCACCCATCCTTTTCTGCATTCTTGTCAATCACTCTAGCGAATACTTAAAGCTGGCTTGTCTGAGTCACATACAGGGCCTTATCCTTCCACACCACCAGGAGGCTATAGGAGTTCCTTTTTAATGAAATTCAGAACTGGAACAGGAAAGAATAGAGGATGCTGGTGCTAGGTCCATGCAGATTTGAGAAACCAGTGAATCATCTTCATGTGAAATCTGGTCAGAGGAACCATGGCCTTAACTCATGCCATACAACCTTGAATTTTGAGGAATTCTGTTGCTGACGAAATGAACTGGTAAGCATGGTCTAGGAATTGATGGTAAAGAGAGATTTTCTCTGGGAGGGAAGTGAGATTTTATAGTCTAGGAAGGTATGTCTCAGGTCATTTACACCCACATGGACTATGTCTGAGTCATGCTGGTACTTGTAATGTGAGTCTGTAATGTGACAGATCTTGGCCCCTGATAAGCAACTGACCATGACATTCTCCTTAATCAGCCTGGTGATAGGAACATCACTGTGTCTCCAGTAGCCATAATGTTGTATTGTGTGATGCCTTGTCTTTTGAGCTTAGAAGAAGAGTTTCCATGAGATATGACTGTACATGTTGATGGTATTATTGTTCTGAAAGACTCCCTTCTGGGTTGCTGAGGGAGTTTGTTATGTGAACGTCCTCTAAGAGGTCTTTGAGATTCACTGAGACCAACGACTGGTGTCAGAACCATGGCCTTAAGCTCAATGCCAAAAAAAACATGAGGGCTACCTATGCTCCCACCCATGTCCACACTCTGTCATACACCATCACTGGCTTTAAAAGCAGCAGAACACATCCCTCCCAAATGGATTTTTTTTTGGTGGTACATACTACCTCTGGTGCACACTACCACAGAACCAGAAATAATGAGTTGCGACACTTCCCCCACCCAGGACAAGCACCACCCATCCTTCCCTGCATTCATGTCAATCACTCTAGCGAATACTCAACGCTGGCTTGTCTGAGTCATCAAATATAGGGCCTTATCCTTCCCCACCACCAGGAGGCAATAGGAGATCCTTTTTAATGAAATTCAGAACTGGAACAGGAAAGGATAGAGGATGCTGGTGCTAGGTCCATGCAGATTTGAGGAACCAGTGAATCTTCTTCATGTGAAATCTGGTCAGAGGAACCATGGCCTTAACTCATGCCATGCAGCCTAGAATTTTGAGGAATTCTGTTGTTGAAGAAATGAACTGGTAAGCAGGATCTAGGAACTGATGGTAAAGAGAGATTTTCTCTGGGAGGGAAGTGAGATCTTATAGTCTAGGAAGGTATGTCTCAGGTCATTTACACCCACATGGACTATGTCTGAGTCATGCTGGTACTTGTAATGTGAGTCTGTAATGTGACAGATCCTGGCCCCTGATAAGCAACTGACCATGACATTCTCCTTAATAAGCCTGGTGACAGGGACATTAGTGTGTCTTCAGTAACCATAATGTTGTATTGTGTGATGCCTTGTCTTATGAGCTTAGAAGAAGAATTTCCATGAGATGTGACTGTACATGTTGATGGTATTATTGTTCTGAAAGACTCCCTTCAGGGTTGCTGAGGGAGTTTATGTGAACTTCATCTAAGTGGTCTTCGAGATTCACTGAGACCAACGACTGGTGTCAAAGCCATGGCCTTAAGCTCAATGCCAAAAAAATGTGTTGTCATCCCCTTTGGGAAAAACCCATTTCCCATGAATTACCACATCAATGGTAGTCCACTGAACACAAAAGGAGTTATAAGAGATCTGGGAACACAGGCTGAGAGCAACCTTTCTTTTGACCACTACATTGCCACTGTGGTCAGAAAGTCTTTCAATGTGGCATATCTCAGTACTAAGGGTTTTACATCCAGGAAGAAAGAGGTCATTTTCTCCCTCTACTCTTCCCTCATTAGGCCAATCATTGACTACAATACCTCATTTGGCATGTATCTCACTAAACACCTACAACAACTGGAGTGACCACAAAAGTACCTCACAAAGAGGACCCTAGGCCTTAAACATTTGTCCTATATGGATAGACTAAAAAAACTCCAACTATTCTCTGTCTCATATCGCCTACTTAGAGGTGATCTCTGCTTGACTTACAAAGCCATGTCTGACCCAGCTCCATTAGAAATTCTACATCTAAAGAAATTCCAATCCCTCCACACCACACGCTCCAGAGACCTCAACCTCATTACTACAATCAACAGAACATGCTGGAGGGACAGGTTCATAACCCAGAGACTGCCCATGCTATGGAATAGACTTCCCATACATGTCAAGCAGTGCACCTCACTGGCCCTCTTCAACAGAAATCTTGATGAGTAGATGGGAAATAGAAAATTCACCCCAGGGATCACTCCAGTGGCTTTACTCAACAGAGGCACTGGGCACTAAGGTCAGGTGGCACGATGCCAGGGTAATCCTATGGGCTAGGCTTGTAAAGGCCCCAGGGCCATTAGCCTAGTACACACCTATGAACCTATGAAGGTAACCTTTAAATGCCTCAGCATGTGTGGGTCTAAGTGTCTGCTTTGTAATGTGTGTGTGTGATGGGTGCAGGATGTGTACTGCTGACAATCTAATTGACATTAAGAGTGCTTTTATGTGAGCGCTTTGCCTCCAATGCAATTACATAAATACAACTCTCACATTCACTATCAGTTTCTTTGAGAATTGGGTGGTTACCAGCAAACATGAGACAATTTCTGCATTGCCTCAGGATGCCCATATCCACCAAGCTGGTAACAGAGATAGTGAGAAAGTTCATATCCATGGCAGCAGGCCCTTTTTTCTTGATTAGATGGTTGTGGTGAGAATATAAAGTAATGTCAAGTGTATCTGATTTGCAACTCTGGGGGAAGTGCTTGTCACTACATACATGAAGTATCAGGGGATTTCATTTCATTTCATTCCATTCAACTGGGTTTTACCCATTTGATATTAAAAAAGCATTGAAGTCCGTGGTGGTGTTTTTCGTTGTTCTATGAAGTACAAGTTGCCCTTGTGTGCATCTAGGTACTGGTGAAATTCCAAGAGTGCTTTCACAGGAAAAATGTCAACTCAGGATACCTGTATCTATACATGGCACATCCAAACCCTTGAGGGAAACTACTACTATAGACCTTGATGATTTATGGATGAAGTATTTAGGGAAATATTCAGAAGTTAAGTTAGACAGCAGCTAATTAAGCAGTACTTATGGAAAAGAAAGAACTAGCTTTGTCAAGAATGATGAATCATGAGGATTCGCCTAATTGGCTGCTAGCTGGCTACTACTAGCACTTGTCCCACCACAGTTTCATACTGCTAGAATACAATGCCCCTTTGCTTCTCCTCTCACTAGAAGTAAAACAGTAGTGCCATTCCCAAGGTGGGAAATGGGCTACAGGCTGTTTGGTGATCAACAGTCTTTTCCCAGATGATGCAGGAGTTTGTAGGCTTGTTGCAGCCTTTTCAAGGTAGAGGCCTTGAATAGCAACCAGACCAATCAGGAAAGTTCCACACACGCACTCATTTCTCAGTAAAAGTCAGGAATCAGTACTCTTTGCTCCTTCTCTACCCAGGAGCAAAATATAAACACAAATTCAAGCTGGCACATTTGAAGCAGCTATCAGGTTTTCTAGTACTCAGCAGTCTACAGGGAATAATGTTCTACACTCCTTCTCTCACCAGGAACAAAACAAAACACTTACCTCAAGATGACTACTGAGAGGGAGAATGTGGGCTTTCCAAAAATTGCTGGTCTTGCACCAGATGTTGCAGATTTTAAAGCTAAGATAGAACAAATAGGTGAATATGCTAAGAGATGCAGTGTACACTAAGCAGTTAGATATGAAAGAGAGAGTAATTCAAGCTTTAGGAATGCAAGGGGAGAGTCACTAATTTTAAGAGAGCAAGATAGGTTGTATGGGAATGGCATTTAGTAATCTGACTCTATGGAATACAGTGGGAGGGCCCATAAGTTTAAACAGCTGAAAGGGAGTGACTTCACAAAATGCGAATTCTGTGCTTAATGATAATATCCAATGAAAGAGGAGAGGGAAGGAAATATATGGTCAAATTAACATAAAGTGTGGGCAACTAAAAAGACAGTTGAGATTAGAAATACAACAGCAACAGTGGGGGGTGGGTAACGAACATTTTAAATTCTGTATGGTTCACAAGAGTCAGAGCTCTGGTCTCTGTCCTAGTTTAAATTTGTAATTGAAAGCAGAATACAATTAAAACACAGTGTAATGAAATATGCCACAATATGCAAAATAGAAGAAGACAACAAATCAATACAAATAACAAAAACGTTATATAAAAAAGCAAACTAACCTTTCCCTCTATGGCAGACTCTGAGTGAAATTTTCCAGTAAAGCCTGTAGAATTAGCAACTTGAAATTTGGACTAGAAAGGATGTCAGAACTGAAATAGCTAAAACTGGTCTCCACGTACCATTCCATATATGACAGAAGTGTAGCTATCATGTATGTGGAGTGTCGCACACATGGTAGTGTGCTATTTGTCATTCATTAAATGGCTCTACACTTAATGTAGAGCTGAAAAAGAAAGTTAAACAGCAGAGTATGCTAATGATAGCATAAGCAGCTGAATTAGCATGATAAATAAACAATTTGCTATACAGCCATTCCATTATGTATACTCAGTGTAGCCATTTGCCCTGAAATACAAATTTCCTTGGATAACAGTCACGATTACACTTTGAAAAAAAGAAAAGGATGTTAGCAGTTGCTACTGCTGCCATCATTAACCTGAATCTGCAACAGGCGTTAATGCAAGGTACTTCTGCCAGACTTTGACTAAGAAGAAAGAGGGTTTTTAGACCCAATTTGACATTGGACTTCATAATACAGAAACCATTGTGAGATACCCGGTGGACAGGAAGCACAAGAGGAAATATGCAGCCTATACCACCCTCACCTGAGGCCCCAGGGAAATCATGGAGAACCTATCCCAGTGGAAACAAAAGTATGTGTAGCATTAGATATATTAGCTACAGATACATTTCAGAGACCCACAGGGAAACATTAGGGATGTCACAGACTTCTGCTTCCAGAATATTACATCAGTTTCTAAATGTAATGTTACAACATTCTGTTTCCCATGAACACCACAGAAGCCAGCAAGAACCATGCAATAGATTGAAAACACATATAGTAATAAAATCCCCACCCAGTGAACAGGGAAGAGGTATATCAACAGAAAGGGATAACACTCTATAAACTGTCAGGTTGTCTGTAATGCCCAAGGAATTATCTACAATGTCTGCACAAGTAACCAAAGCAGTTTTCACAACTTACGCCTATGACACACCTGTGAGTTGTACACAAGATTTGTTATGAGTTACTTTCCACAAGGGCATCTAGTAGGGTTATGCCTGAAGTCATGGCTCACAACACCTTTGGGAAACCCACACAACCCCATCAAGCAAGGATATAATGATACCTTCTCTCAAATTAGAAATGTCATAGAACATGTATGGGGCATACCGCTTCTGTGGGGTTTTCTTCATTCAGAAGCTGCTGGAAATACTCCTTCCATCTGCCTTTGATGTCCTGTGGGCTGGTAAGCAGGTTGTTGCTGGAATCCCTTATGAAGGGTGTCTGACTATCTTCTTTATCTTTCTGTCTTTGCCTTGCAACCTGGTATAGTTTCTTTGTGCCCCTTACTGAGTCACTTTCCAGAAGCTGATAGAGTGCCTCTGATGCCCTATTCTTTGCTATTGCAACTTCTTTCTTAGTTTCTTTGTTAGCCAACCAGTAGTCCTTCCTAGCTTGGTCAGTCTTTTCAATCTCCCACTTCTTCCTGCACTCCTTCTTTCTTTTGATTACTTCCTGCACTTCTGCATTCCACCACCAGCTTTCCCTATGTACCTTATTTCCATACCTGGCTCGGCCACATATCTTTTCTGTAGTCCTAACACATGCTGTTTTTAGGTGCTGCCACTCTTCTTCAACGCCACCTATTTCCTCCTCTTCTTGGGGTGCTAGAACACTGACTGAGTAATTCCTTGAACTGATGTACTTTCTCTCCAGTCAACTTCCAGGTCTTCAGCCTTGTCTCTGTTGACCTTAGAGCCTTCTCTGACCACTGCTTGCAGCTGATTGTGGCAACTACTGGTTTATGCTGTGAACCGACTGTTTCACTGGGGATGACTTTGCAATCATGGATTCTACCCCAGTGCCTTTTCCTTACTAGGAGGAAGTCTACCTGAGTTGCATGTTGGCTACTCTTGTATGTGATCTTGTGCCTGTCTCTCTTTCTGAACCATGTGTTGGCTACTATCAAGCCATTTGCCAGACAGAAGTCTAGAATGGCTTCTCCTTCTTTATTTCTATTGCTCCGTGGCAGGGCTAACCACTCGATGGTATAAAATATGGCTCTAGGTGATTCGGTCATGTTGACTGTCGCCAAAAAAAAAATGGGCATGGGTAGTTACTGGTGATAAGTGGGTTGAGGACCCGGCCTACTCTCTGACCCACGCCAGGGACCCATGCTAACGGTGGGAGGGGTATATGTGCCCCTATTGGCCAGCGTGTGCCCACCATAAAAGCCCAGCAGCCCTGGGTCAATAGGCTACTGGCTTGCTGGTGTCTAGTTGCCCAGCCTGGGTTACCTGGGATAGCTCTGTTGAGTGAAAGCTGGACATAAAACCAACCAACCTGTCAAACATGAACTAAGAATTGCTACGCTTAATGTAGGTTCACTGACAGGATGCAGCTTAGAAGTGGATGACATGATGATACGGAGGAGGCTGGACATCTTATGTATCCAAGAGACGAGATGGAAGAGCAGTGGAACAAAGCCACTTGGCTTGGAATCCAGACTCTACTACTCAGGTGGTGGACAGGCTAGAAATGGTGTAGGAATTGTGGTGAGACAGAGGCTTCAGAAGTCAGTGAGGGATATCATCAGAATTAATGACAGACTCATGGCAATCAGACTCCAGTGTAATGATAGGACAGTATTCATAATCTCAGCCTATGCCCCACAGCAGGGTTGTGATAGTGAGGAAAAGAGTGCATTCAGACAGCAGTTGCAGGACCTACTAGATAAAGCAGGACAACATGAATTGGTGTTGATAATGGGTGACCTGAATGCACATATCGGGACAGACAGAACAGGATATGAGGACTGCCTGGGTCCACATGGGTGGAGCAATAGGAATAAAGAAGGAGAATGAGAGTAGAAGAGGAGCCCAGCTTAGAAGAAGTAAGAGCAGCACTAAGGAAAATGAAGTCAGGGAAAGCAGCAGGCTCAGATGAGGTCACAGCAGATATGATAAAGATGCTGGGTGAGCTAGGGGAGAAATGGCTCCTGAGGGTACTAATTGCAGTGTGGAGAGAAAGGCATATTCCAGATGACTGGAGAATAAGCATACTCATGCCAGTGTACAAGAACAAAGGGGACATCCACAACTGTGGACAGTACAGAGGCATCAAACTCTTACCACATTGCATGAAAGTTCTGGAGAGGGTGACTGATAAACGGATACGCAGAACAGTAGAATGTAAGATGGGAGATGAACAGTTCGGATTCAGATCAGGATGCAGCACAACTGACCCGATGTTTGCACTGAGACAGATACTTGAGAAGAAACTAGAGAAGAGGAGAGAGTCAAACTGGGCTTTCCTAGACTTGGAGAAAGCATATGACAAGGTCCCAAGAAAGCTGATCTGGGCAGTACTGTGGTGGTTTGAAGTCCCAGAAACATTGGTAGAATTAGTACAGGCTATGTACAAGGACCCAGTGACTCAAGTATGAACAGTGTTTGGCCTCACTGAGGGGTTCCCAGTGGGAGTGGGTGTACACAGGTTTCAGCTCTAAGCCCACTGCTGTTCATATTGGTAATGGACTACATCAGCAAACAGGTTGGAGGGGTCAGAGCAACAAAGCTGCTGTATGCAGACGATGTGGCAGTACAGGCAGACTCTGATCTAGAACTTCAGCAAAGGATAGGAGAATGGAATGCAAATCTGAAGGCACATGGGATGAAACTAAGCACAGATAAGACAGTGGTAATGGCAGCAGATTGGGGAAATCAGAAGAAGCTGAGAATAGAGATAGATGGGAAGATAGTGGAACAGGTAAACAGCTTCAAGTATCTGGGAGGGGTGGTTGAGGAGAAGGGTAGTCTGAATGAAGAGGTCAAAGCTAGAATCAGAGAGGATGCAGCCAACTGGCGTAGAGTATCAGGTGTAGTATATGACAGAAGAATGCCAAAGAAGCTGAAAAGTAAGGTGTACAAGACAGTGGTGCGACTAGTACTACTGTATGGTACAGAAACCTGGGCAGTAAAGGCAGAACAGTTTAAGAAGCTAGAGGTGATGGAAATGAAGTGCCTGAGAAAGGTGGTAGGATGCACACTGCGGGACAGGCGAAGAAATGAGGACATAAGAGCAGAAGCCAAAGTAGCTCCAATTGCAGAAAAGATCAAAGAAAACAGATTACGATGGTATGGGCACATTTGTAGAAAAGCAGAAGACAATCTGGTGAGGGAGATTTGGGACAGACAGGAAGAAGGTAAGAGGAAGCGAGGGCATCCAGCAAAGAGGTGGATGGATTGTGTGAAAGAAGATCTGCGACAGTCAGGCATGAGTGTGGAAGAAGGTAGGAGAGTGGCACTGAATCGAGAGAGTTGGCGACAGTTAATACGATACCCTGACCCCATGTAAATGGGAAAAAGGGAATGATGATGATGATGATGATAGAGCATTTATCTGGCTTGCTCAAAGCAAGGTTCCAGCGTCTAGATACCTCAAGAAGTATCCTGCAGTATAACTCAACCACCTCTACTAAAATACTTACAGTCTATTCTATGTTGCGTAACATCATTCACAGGGGAAAGCATCAATAAGGACAACTAGCGGCAGGACCACAGTTCCCAGCACCACAGGCAGGGCCAGCATCTCCAGCAGATACAGATGGGGAGTCTGAGAGAGAACTTCCAGCAGCAGATGCTGCCAGCAGATGTAGGCATGCACAATGCACCATGGCTCTGCTAAGTGGCAAAGGGTAGCACACTCACTGATTACCTAAAAGAAAGAACAACAATAATAGCACATACAAATATTAAAAATAATGCTTGACAAAATGCACAACCTTTCCTTAACCATGTAATGGTTGTATTTGTTTATCATCAATCACAGTCAACCCCCAAAAGGAAAGGTCTCACATCTGCATTATTACCAAGGTAAGTATGGAACATGTATAGAAAACAGTACAGTTGTACAAATGATTACCATGTTATGCAAATTCTCATATGTCCCTAAGCTGATACATGGCCAGGTGTATGGTAATGTAAGTAATACCTTATGACTGATGTTTGCAATACACAGCTATGGATTTTGCCCACTAATGTGTATCAAGCATGTCATTTGGCCACTGTACATAAACCAGTGAGCAGGTCAAGGGTAGCATCATTTGCACAAGTATAACAGTAAGCAAAACGTAAACATCTACTTTGCATGAGTCACAACAATAACACAAAAACAGAAGCAATCATACATAACTGATTATGCTATGAATACAAGCATTTATTCTACAATACAGTTTCTTTAAAGAAAGGCTCTGAGTTAGTAAGCATTAGTTATCCACTCTGTGCATCATACATACATGCAATCCAAAGTCACAAAGAAATATGCAAGGTGGGGGGGGTGGAGTCAGGAGGGCAAGCCTAACACCAAATAAGTAAGTGTGTGCAAGTAAAATAAAAATGTATTCCTTAAGTATCAAATTTGCAGGGCCAATAACAAAATATGTTTAGCAATCAACAGTACTGCTTAGATAAGTAGTGTGTGTGTGTGTGTGTGTGTGTGTGTCCCACGCGTGTCTGTGTGTGTGTGTGTGTGTGTGTGTGTGTGTGTGTGTGTGTGTGTGTGTGTGTGGTGGTATGGCCAAGTATTTGTTGAATGTGTGTGTGTCTCTGTATGGATACAATTAAGCACCGTGCTAGCACTATATTCTGGCATTTTCAACAGGTATAAGCCATGCATGGTAGAGTAGTTAGTTCAGCATTGTCACCCCCAACCATGAGAATTACCTCTGCCAGGAGTTGTACTTCTAGTTCCATAGCTCTGGCTATAATTTGGGGTGCTACCTGACTGTGAGTGATGTCTGCTGAATGAGTGACTGCATGGTGTACCACATCTGGGTGTGGACACCACAATCACTGAGGGAGCTTTGGCACGGGTGCCACTACAGGAGTGGGATCTTGCAGGACCAAGTTGGCTAACATCGAATAATGTAGCAGCTTTACAGCCATGTGGAGGCCAACTCTTCCTCTGCAGAATAGCCCATAAAGGCACTGCCTGATCCAGTATGTCATTCATTATGTCCAAGGAGTCACCCACATGGATCAGGTAGTCCTGAACATCACAATGCACAATATTTAGTACTTACAGTATCTCTTCTCAGTCCCTTGTGGAAAGTGCCTGTGTCTCCATTATGGCCTGACACATATGTCATGTGGCACCTACTGGCACACCAGTATTACCAGAAGGGTGGAGAGTAGGCCTCCTCCAAGCATTTCTAATAATTATCCTGTGTGGCACCTCACGCCTTGCCCTTACTATGGCTACTGGGGGAATCAACCAGTTCTGCAACTGGGATAACCATACTATCCTGATCAACTGTGTCACCCTCAAACTATCCTGTGTCTTAGGTCTCTGTGTCATGGGCATGTGTAAGCATACAGACTGTGTCTGGAACAGGGTCATGAGATGTTGGAGGTACAACCTCAATGTCAGGCTGACCCTCAGTACCCCCAAACTGTGTCTGCTCATCACCACCATCGCCATTAGAGACTACAGATTCTTTGACATCAGGTGGCAGGAGTTCCACAGTGCCAATGATAGGATCAGCTATGATAAAAAGTGAGGAAAAAGAAAAAGAGAATAAACAAACCTATGGTATGTGAAATCTATCTTACAACTTAAACATGCTAATGTAATGAAATCAGATATGTTTTACACTTAACATTTGCCTTTGGATATTAATAATAGTACAGAAGGTTTGAGTCAAGTCTGGTATCCCACCTGTGACCCAGGGAGGGTATCAGTGAGAAAGAGTCTCCTAGATCTGCTAGGTAATTTGATTTTATCTAGACTAATAATTTGTACATATGAAAAAAAGAGATGAAACAGGCATAAGCATCACCAAGCAAATGGCAAATGAAACAGAACTGCCTTCACAGCTGCAGAGTAAGACACTTCTCATAGAAACTGTTTTGTTCAGTGGATTACTCCCCACCTCCCATTCCCCCCTCCTTCTTCCTCTCTATCCATGTCTCTTCTATTCCCGTCTCTCTCTATATATATATATATATATATATATATATATATATATATATATATATATATAGACACACACACACACACACACACACACACACACGCACACACGCACGCACACACACACACACACACACACACACACGACATAACATACATATAGGTATGCAATGCCAATTATTTATTTAAATAAGCATACCTGGCAATTCTGCAGTAGACACCCTTGGGTTGTCTTCCACATCAGCTGCAACATGAAGGATTCTGTGTGAACCTTGTGCTGATCTATTAGGATTTCTTTCACTGGACAGGAACTCCTCTGTTTCAGTCAGTGGTGGCTTGGTATGTGGACTCCCCCCAGTAGACATACATTCACAGGCAATTGCAGCTGCTCGACATTTGGCTGCTGTAATCATGTTACTGGCCCTATGTCTCTTTTTGGAATATGTATGTTCATGGCCTCCCACCACATTAAAGTCATTCACCACCTGCTTCTAGATATGGTCACAAGGAGGAATTATCACACCAGTCTCTCACTAAGAGGAATGACCCATGGCGATGTAGGGTTTGAATTCTGTGCCTCTATGTATGGTGGTTTACAGGCTGCAGATGTCTTGGGCTTCATAGACCTGTATGACAGGAAATATAATAGGAAAGAAAAAAAAGATGGTTAAACACAAAAAATATCAACGTATCCATCCATCGTACACAGAATATGTAAGGTTTCATATTGGTACACACAACTGAATATAGTTTCCCCTCTCCCTTCTCCCCAACTACAAAACAAAGAAAGAACATGATAAAACAATACATAGCAGGACTAACATTTCTGTCACTCTGTAGTACATTGCAGCATTAAAAATAATAAATGTACACCTGTCAAGAAAAACTGGTTAAAACTTTTTGGTCTGATATGCACTTTCATTGAGGTCTGCCAAGTAGGCATCAAAAAGCCGTAGCACAGTTGTCACTGCCACTAATGTAAGAATCCATGACCTTGTTAATAATTAATACAGTTGTCTTCTGAACAAAGTGGTCAGCTTTCAGGATTGAAAATTGCTATTAAAATGTTATTATGCAAAAATACTGTATGGACAATAAATAACTGTGGCATACATGCCCATACCAACAGTTACTGAGAATAATGCAATCAGTAAAGCAATACTTGTATTGTGAAATGTAAACCATAAATACATTTCAAATACATAAATATGTTCACAACAGTAACCACTTTTGCAGCAAGTCAGTTGTGAAAGTAGAAAGTTTGCAAAGCAAGTAGCAGTAAATAGCAGTATTAAGTTTGCTGGATCCAAACTGTCTCCCCTTCTACAAGTTCATTAGCTACAAAGTTACCTTTAAATAGTGCACATTCAGCCCTCTCAGCATTATTAATATGCAAATGAGACATGCACTCATTGGCATTCATGAATTCCACAATCTGTACTTAGTGCAGGGAATGTAAACATGGTGTAAAGACGTATATGATTGTATGCACATGTCCTACCTCTGCAAGGATGAAAACTGAGAAGTGTTACCCACTAAGTGCTTGCAAGTGTGAATGATTATTCGGGCTGCAGTATCAATCAAGGTGTCTCAGGCAGGATAGACTTACAAGAAATGTTGTGATTTCCATTGACTGACTTAGGAGAGCAGCACTACTAACATTGATATGAATTGCTTCTGATAACAGTTTCTTCCTCTGAATACAATTGTGTCTTCAATTCTAAGGAAGTAGATTGCTCACTGAAACATATATCAGCTGCAAGGCAAAGCACATAGTAGTCTTGTTAGGGAAACATAGATATGGAAATGATATTCACAAACTAAAGACAAGCAAAGAGGTGCAGTGTTCACAGTTTTTTATATTTTGTGAGGAAAGATTTATCTTCCCTGTTGCCAGTATTACAGCCATACACACATCTAACTGCAAAGTACTTAGGATAAAGGTCAGGAATTGTTGCTGTTCTACCTGTTATATCAACTGTTAATATGTCAAACACTGAGTATAAGTAACTTTGTTATTATCTTCAAAATATACTTCGTATGTGGCATATACTCATAAAAATCCAAACTGTGTCTTATGAATGTCCTGATAATCCTGGGTTCTAATCCACAGATGGCATTGGTTGTATGAGCATAATGAATTTCAGTGAGAATGTATTCATTTTGAAACACAACAAAGTTGAGGAAATATCAAAAGTATACAGTTTAAGTATGTGCTTTATAATGTTTCTCCTATTTTTCTTCTTCCTCATTTCCATACCATTTATCATTGCACAATCTGGGCTGGCGGTGGTCTGCACCACTGAACTATACTTCACTTCTCAAGGAAAAAAGTAAAAAGTTTAATTTAGGCCTTTTGTGCAGTGCAAATAAACCTTGTGGCAGTGCTCATCCTTCAGCTTTCTGGATAGTACTCAGTGAAGGAAATCCACCTACCAGAAAACTTTTGTCTGTGTCCCAAAATGTAAGTGAAGTGAGCTTATAGAAAAATGATAGCTGATGTAAGGTTCAAATCCAGTTAACTGATAATTTTACAGGGGGGAGTGCCTGAATACATATTTACACACATTTTGTTAGCTCACTGTGTTGTGTAAAGCTGTAATATTCTCATAACTGCTTTCAGCATGTGTGCTATTGTCTGTCTACTTTCTCATTGTTTGGCATTAACTGCAAGTCTGATAATGTGTGCTATACATTAAATTTCTGATGTTGCAAGGAGATGTGAGAAAGGTGACTGTGTCACTTGAATGCACTTCTTGCTCTGTGCATTGCTAGATAAATGCATTGATTCAATTAATGTCCCTGTTAGCTTTTTTCTTCTGTCATTTTTTTCTAAAGCCTTTTGCATTTGCTCTCCACTAAGTGAGCAAACATGGCTCACTGCCTAAGGAAAAAGTGAAATATTTAATATTTGTTTACCAGGAAAGTCCAACTGGGAATGAAGCCAATTTTCAGCAGAGGCCCATGGAGAACACTCCAGACTCATGTCTTTGTAGCATGGGAGGAAACTGGAGCACCCAGAGGAAACTCACATGGACACAGGGAGGACATGCAGACTCTGCACAGAAGGCACGCCAGACAAGAATTGAACTGGAGAACTTCTTGCTGTGAGATGACAAAACTAGCGCTTCACTACTGCACTCCCCTAATTTAGGTTGCTTTCTTTAGTGCATACAAGCCTGTGTGGTGTTCTGCAGCTGACAGCACTCTGGATAGCACTTAGTGAATAAATTCCACCTCTCAGATAACCCTCCTTATGGCAAAAGGTTTAAGTGAAGTGAACTGAGAGAAATAAGATGGGCAATGTGTGGTTCAAATTCAGTTATTGGGGGTCTGAACACATATTCACACACATTTTTAGATTGCTGTTTTGTTGTGTAAATCTCAGCAATTATTCTCAGTATTGCTACTATAATGCGAGCTATCTGTCCACTTTCATATAATTTGTCGTTAACTAAAGTGTGCCACAAATTAAATTTTTTATGTTGCAAGAAGAAGTGAGAAGGATGAATGTGTAACCTGAATGCTCTTCTTGCTCTGGTCATTGCTAGATATACCCACTGACTGAGTTAATTTTACTGTCAGCTTTTTCTTTGCCATTCATTTTTTTCTAATGCCTTTTGCATTTGTGCTCTGCTAAGCAGTTTGCAAACATAGTTCACTACCTAAGGAGAAAGTGGAAATTTTAATTTAGGTTACCTTCTGTGGTATAAAAAGCCTGGCAGTGGTGCACAAACATCAGCACTCTGGATAGCACTCAGTGAATAAATTCAAACTCTCAAGTTACTTTTCCTATGGCACAAGGTGTAAGTGAAGTGATTATAAAGACTGAAGACACCTGATGCAGGATTTAACACCAGTTGACATATACTTTTACAGGTTGGGGTCAGAGTGACATTTGTCACTGTATTTTGCTCATGAATGTCACAGTAAATGCAATACATTATCATAACTGTTTACTGCAAGAAATCTGCCATTACTGCTTGCTATAGAAGCCCAGTATGATGTGTGTAAGTTATGTAAAACATGACACTAATGATAAGGAAGAATGAATATACATAAGTATGATGTGCACAGTATTTTGGTTCTAATTACTGAGTTATCACATATAACTATGTGTTTAATGACAGCTTGTTTTTTGAAGTTATGTATGTAAACTAACCCACCATGCTTACTCATGTCATGAAGTTGCATATTACTGAGATGTATTTACAAACACAGTCAATGCCTTACACATAAAAATGCAGTCCTATAACTAAAGTCACAGCCATACCAGCATCACTTAAGTATGTATACAATTATTCTTAAATTACTATACTTGTAATTAGCATTCCTATAAGTAAGGTCTCTTGTGGCATTAGCAGTTAATCAGCAAATGTTTAACATTTTATCCTTTATTTTTTCTTGGGTTTGATTCCCAGGTGGTACTACTCAATCTTACCAGTGTCTAACACCAAACATGCCAACATGTCAGAAGTCATACATTTTTCCTCAAACAAACCATGAGTATAACCAACACCATAAAGCATATAAGAGTTTAACATTGGAAAATGTCTCAAAATTCTGATCCTCGAACATGGCCAAATCTCAATGCTATTTTTAACACCTTCTGCACTTCTTGATGTACTTATTGTCAGTGTGTTTGGCAAGCCATTGCTGTGATTCCAGTTGTGCAAATGCAGTAGACAAGGCTGTGTACCTTTGCACACAAGCTGCTACATGTGAGATGTAAATTGGACACTAATTTAGACCCATATTTCTGGCTTGACTGCTGCAAACATGGCAGGCATAGGTAAAGAGGGTGTGCCATTAAAAGCATAAAAGTGGAATGTTGAAGAGTTCAAGATTTTTGTAGCATATCTCATGAAGTGCTACAGCCAGAGGCTACTGCAGGGGAATATACCAGACCTCGTATAAGGCTAAGGTTTGGGAAAGCTTGCCCAAGGCTGTCTCCATTGCAAGTGGCTTTCCAAACATTGGGGAGCAATAGTGACATGAATAGGTACAAGAGGGACCTCCTGAGCTGATGGAAGGAGGAATTTAAAACTGCAAACATCCCTTAGTTAAGTAAGTATATCTGTGTATGATATGTCATTAATTAATCAGTCACCACAGTTATTCATTATGCTACCATTTATATATGTTTTTCTTTTTCTATTGTACAGCTGCAGCATTGATTACAGAAAGCAATGAGGAGCATCAGGAGAGACTAACTCAACTCAGAAAGGCACAAGGTAAGTATGCATCTGTTCTGATTCCAAGGTACACAAATTTTCCAAGTCTGTCACTGTATATCATCTTCAGCAGGCAGCATCAAGACTAAATGCCTGCTTCAAAAGCTCTAGGTTATTTGCACTGGGCACATCAGACTAATTTGGTGAGGGTTCAATACCCACAAACAGATATTCATTTTTTTAAAGACTAATACTCATAAGATATTTTAACTTCAATACTCTATGACACACACAATTCAATATTTGCAAATGCAGTTATTACCTTACAAAGCAGGTGTCTGACATGATACAGTGGAAGACATGTTTTTACTACTCATATAATATGATTGTGAATAGATTGATTTTAGGACATATTCATGCCTTCTCGTCATATCTGGATGTGGCTAAGGTACAGTATGTATTTCTCATACTGTTTCATGTACTGAAATAATTAAATAATGTTATATATCATTTATCTAATTCTCTCTTTTTGTCTTCCCCACCCTTCATCTTTCTTTCTTTTTTATTTTATAAACATTGCTGCTTAGCCATCACCCACCTAAGCTTGAACCCAGTGATGCATGACATGAGAACACAAGTTGATAGCAGTCTAAACTTCGATCACCATGTGTCCACAGTGATAAGGAAAGCCTTTTACACTGCACACCTCACAAGGGCATTGCATCCCAGACCAAGGATGTTATAACTCCTCTGTACACCACCCTCATCAGTTGGCTGCTCAACACACTAAAGTATTGTAGTCATGTAGACTTCATGTCAAACCTACATGACTGTTAATGAATCCCAAGGATTCACTCTCTGATCATTTAGTCCTGGACGTGAAGAACAGTAGAGAGTTCCATGCAACAGATTTTAAAACTGTGACTGACATCTAAAAAAAGCAGAGAAGTTCAAAAATAGTTACACTCTCCCCAAGTTTCACTGGCGTAACATTTTCAATCTACAGCTGGGCAGCCAACCCACATAAGTCCAGAAGTTATTCATGCTCTCCTCACTTCCCCTCTGAACTAAGGAACAGTTGAGAGATCCACCCAACAGATTTTCAAACTGTTACTGGGATTGAAAGAAAAATATTTAAAGCAAAAGAGGTTCTTATCTGCTACATTGAAAACAGATTATCGCTTTGAGCCTATTTTGGGTTATTAAAGCATTTTTAATTAACATTAATTGTGCAGAACAATTTTTATGTTTAATTTTATTTAATACAATGCTCTTTGGCATTTATTAGAATCTTTGTTATCAGTGGTAAGCTTATAGATGCTCTCAGTACCTTACACTTTACAACACAGCCTGGAAGTTATCCCTCACCACACCACATCACTCCCCAAACAGAACTTAGTTTTCCCCATTGCACCCCCAAACACTGATCACAGGGACACACTATACCTCTTCTTCAGAAATAGTGACATACTACTGTTCTAATCTATTAAAAATAACTTCCATCTCTAACTACTAGGCCCTTAGGCAAAACTAATCCTTCACCTTCTTATCTTCTATATCTCACAAGCAAATTTTGTTCTAAACTACACAGCATATGCATAATCATAGCTCTATTTCTTATTCTCTGTAATCTTACAAATTACATAAGTGTCATCATTCCTAAGATTCATTTTATACTATACACAACTCCACAATACCCACCCTTTACATGTTCTAGTTGCCCTTATTTATTTAGCATCTCATCCCACCTTATCTGAAAGAATAAAACTTGCAGCCACTGAAGTTACCAGTATAAAGATAAGAGTAATCCTAAAATTTCCATAATAAAACTATATAAAACCTACCTTTACTACAAAAATACAAACCATGTGGTGATATCCACCCTAACCCTGTCCCTACCTCTTAATCAATCTCTTCAACTCACTCACCTCCAGGTATTGCCAAACTTTCAATGCAATTATACTTCCTATGCCTAAACATTGTTAGCATCATAAACTAAGTCAATGAATTATGTTCATGGATAGCACAATATAGGCCAGATAGTGCAGTACTCTCTGAAATTGGCTTAAATCTCATATAAAAGGCAAAATAATTCCTTCCATCTGGATATGGAATAATTAATTCTGGCAGGCTTAAAAGAAAGATGATTGTCCCACAAGGCTCAGTCCTGGGACCTCTCTTGTTCAGTATATATTTTTCAGAGGTACAGGCCAACACGGAAGGACTGTGGCTGACCAAGTTCGCAGATGACTGCAAACTGGGCACCATAATTGACTCTCCAGCCGACACAAGCATCCTCCAAAAGGGCCTCATAGAAACAGACAACTGGTGCCAGAGCCATGGCCTCAAGCTAAATGCCAAAAGTGTATAGTCATCCTTTGGCAAAACAAAGTGCTACAAATTACCACATAGGTGGTAATCCATTAAGTACAGAAGTAATTAGGGACCTGGGGACCCAAGTTGATAGCAATCTCTCATTTGACAACCACGTGACCAAAGTGGTTAGAAAAACATTTTATATAGCCCACTTAATCATGAAGGGATTCACATCTAGATCAGGGGAGGTCATCGTGCCTCTTTACTCATCCCTCATCAGGCCCATAATTGAGTACAATGCCCCTTTGGGATGTACCTTACCAGACACCTGCAGCAACTGGAAAGACCCCAAAAGTATCTCACCAAGAGGATCAAAGGGCTCAAACAGATGCCATATGCTGCCTGGTTAAAGAAACTCCAGCTCTACTCAGTGGCATACCGCCTGTTCAGAGGCGATCTGTGCCTGACGTATAAAGCCATGTCCAACCCGGAATTAATGGACATGCTGCACCTCAGAAAATCCAAATCCCATCGAGCTATGCTCCAAGAGACTTGAACCTCAGCATTGAAATAAATAGGACATGCTGGAGAGACAGATTCATAACCCAGAGGCTCCCTTCACTCTGGAATAAAATCCCAGTCCAGGTTAGGCAGAGTCCCTCATTGACTCTCTTCAAGAGGAATCTTGATGAGTGGATGGGAGATCGTAGGTTTACCCCGGGTATCACTTCTGTGTCACTGTTAGACAGAGGCACAGTATACTAACCTCGAAAAAGGGCATAGCAAAATTAATTTAAAATGGGTGGCGAAAGCCAAACACATTCTGGCGAGGCTTATAAATGCCCTAGGGCAGATAGC
Source organism: Protopterus annectens (assembly GCF_019279795.1). Taxonomy (NCBI): domain Eukaryota; kingdom Metazoa; phylum Chordata; order Ceratodontiformes; family Protopteridae; genus Protopterus; species Protopterus annectens. Next base: position 1,333,888,608 of record NC_056726.1, read on the forward strand.
CTAGTATGAACCTATGAACCTATAATATTGCTATCTTCTTCCCTACCTCTCTTCTGCTCTGCCCCTATATAGATATATATATATATATATATATATATATATATATATATATGGGTCTACTTTCAAATCCCAAATTCCATATGATCGACGGTTAAAAGCCCAAGGCCAAAATCATGAAACTGAAGAAACCCAAACATTGACTTTTTCCTAGAGTAAGTATACACTTGACCAACATGCCCTTTTCTCCACTGTAGTGTGATTACAAAGTTGGTATATATAATTAGGGGGTGAGGGGGGGTGAAGCTCCCCCACCTAGGTGGGTTTTACTTACCTCTGGTCTATCATCAGTATGAACAACAGTGGACTCAGAGCTGAACATGATGCACACCCACTCTCACTGGGAACCCCTCTGCGAGTCTGAACACAGTTTGTAATTGAGTCATTGGGTCCTTAGCATGCACTAATTCTACCAAGTATCTGGGACTTTGAGCTACTGCAGAACTGCCCAAATCAGCTTTCTTAGGGCTTTGTCATTCTTTCTTCAAGTCTAGTAATGCTCATTTGGATTATTTCCTCATTTATAGCTTCTTTCCAGCTATCTGTCTCACTGCAAACATTGGGTCAGTTGTGCTGCATCCTGATATGAATCTGAAATGCTCATCTCCCATCTTACTTTCTACTACTTTGTGTATTCATTTACCAGTAAACCTCTCTAGAACTTTTATGTGGTGTGACAAGAGTTTGATACTTCTGTACTTCCCATAGTTGTGGATTTCCCCATTGTTCTTGTACACTGGTACTGGTATGCTTATTCTCCAGTCATTTGGGATACATCTTTCTTTCCATACTGCTTTAAGAACCCTCAGAAGCCATTTCTCCCCTACCTCACCCACCATCTTGATCACATCTGCTGTGAATTCTTCTGAGCCTGCTACTTTCACTGGCTTTATTTTCCTTAGTGTTGTTCTTGCGTCTTCTAGGGTGGGCTCCTACTCTTCTTTTATCGTAGGATGTGTCTGGGGCAGGACAACTTCTGTTGGTTTTTTTTTCATTCAAAAGTTGCTGCAAGTACTCCTTCCATCTGCGCACGATGCCCTGTGGACTGGTAAGTAGGATGTTGCCATCATCCGTTATGAAGGGATAAAAACTGGCTCTAGGTGGTTCAGTCATTTTGACTAATTTTCCCCCAAAAATGGGCATGGAAATTTGTCAGTGATAATTGGGTTGAGGACCAGTCTACTCTAACCTATGCCAGGGGCCCATGCTAACAGTGGAAGGGGTGTATGTGCCCCTATTGGCCACTGTGTGCCCACCATAAAGCCTAGTAGTCCTGGGTCTATATGTTACAGGCTTGCTGGTGTCCAGTGGCCAGGCTGAGATATCTGAGATAGCTCTGTTGAGAGAAAGCTAGACATAAAACCAATCAACCTGTCAAGCATGAACTAAGAACTGCTAAACTCTGTGTCAGTTTACTCACAGGATGCAGCTTGGAAGTTGAAGACTTGATGGTAAGGAGGAGGTTGTACATCCTATGTATCCAGGAGACAAGATGGAAGGGCAGTTTAGCAAAGCCACTAGGCTTGGAATCAAGAATCTACTACTCAGGAAAAGGACAGACTAGAAATGGGGTGATAATTGTGGTGAATTGTGTTTCAGAAGATAGTGGGATGCCATCAGAATTAGCGACAGACTCATGGCAATCAGACTCCAGTGTAAGGATAAGGCACTATTCCTATTCTTTGACTATGCCCCGCAGCAGGTTTATGATAGGAAAGAAAAAAGTGCATTTAGACATCAGTTCCAGGACCTACTAGATAAAGCAAGACAACAGGAATTGCTGTTGATAATGGGTGACCTGAATGCACATATCTGAAAAGACAGAACAGGATATAACTGCCTAGCTTCACATGGGTGGGGGAACAGAAATAAAGGAGGAGAGGGCATTCTAGACTTCCATCTAGCAAATGGCTTGGTAGTGGCCAACACATGGTTCAGCAAGAGAAGTAGTCACAAGATCACATACAAGAGTGGCCAACATACTTTCCTGATGCCTATTGTTTGTGTCTTTCGGCTTTTCCCGGTTAGGGGTTGCCACAGCGGAACTCCGGTCTGCTAATGATTGGCAGTAGATTTTTACGTGCTGGCTTGCCAGGCCTAATGCACAACCTTCAATGAAGGAACACCCATTCATGCATGTCGCCACACAGAAGATGCCCTAACTGAGAATCGAATGGGCAACGTCTAACCGTGAGGCAACAACGCTACCGCAGCATCACCACCGCAGTCACTATATGGAACATTTCCAAAAAGAAAATATACATATTGATCAATTAAATCTAGATGAAAATATTCTAATATAAAAAAAATACCAGAAAAATTAAAACTAGATCTACAAGCACCCATATCCTACAAAGAAATTACAGATACAGTAAAAGAGAGTAAAATAATAAAGCTCCAGGTATAGATGGCATTATTATGGAAATATATAAACTTTTTCCTTCAAAGATACTATCCCTCTTCCATAAAACTCTATTAGAAATTCAGTTATAAGCTATAATACCACCCTCTCAGAGATATTCCTTAATCACACAGATCCTAAAGGAAAACAAATCCCCAAACCTCTGTACCTCATATAGACCTATATCATTATTAAATAATGACTATAAGATATTTATGACAATATTAACTAACAGAATGAAAATACCACTATCCAAAACAATAAATAATGATCAAAATGGATTTATATATCATAGACACACACGGCAATATTAAAAGGATAATTTCTCTTATAGATTATGTTAATAAAGAAAATAAAGAAACACTCATAATTGGCTTAGATATAGAGAAAGCCTTTGATTCCCTAAATTGGGACTATTTATTCAAAATTCTAATGCTGTTTGAATTTCCTGCATCCTTTGTTCATCTCATAAAGAATATATATACAAATAATTTAGCGTATGTCAAGTTAGGTCCTTTTACCTCTGAATCTATACATATAACAAAAGGCACTAAACAAGGATGTCCCATGTCACTGATTCTATTTGCTCTGGTTATTGAGATATTGGCAGATTCAAATCATAACAATATAAAAGTCAAAGGAATAGATGTTTATGAACAATACAATTCTAAAGTAATGCTATTTGCTGATGACATATTACTAGCATTATCTGATACAAAAGAGACATTCGAAGAATTAGATATATTCATTGACAAATTTCACATGGTTTCAGGACTCCATTTCAATAAATCAAAATCAATTTTTTTATTTTTAAATAAAAAAAGAACTGCAGACCAAGGGGGATCACATCATAGGGAAACAAGAATCTACCTTAAAATATCTAGGAATTGAGTTATGCAAGGATAATAATGAATTAGTCTAAAAAAACTGCAATAATATCAACACAATTAAAATCTATGTGGAAAAATGGAACAAAATAATATTAACATTTGAAGATAGACTGCAGTTAATAAAAATGGTTTTACTGCCCAAGATCCTATATATAGCCTTGACAATACAACTGTTACCCAAAAGGAATATACTTAAAGAAATAAATTTGTGTCTAATAACATTTTTATGGTTTCCCAAAAGAAACAGAATAGCTTTAATACATCATATCAGACCTTGGAAATAGGGAGGATTACACTTTCCTGATATAGAAACATATATACAAGCATTAATATCTAAAACAATTTCAGACTGGATAAGTCCAAATTACTCTGCAAATTGAAAAGAATTACTAACTGTAATATCAATAAATGAATTTGATTTACAAAAAAAAATTCAAATAGATAAAAATAATTTGCCATGGCATATATCATGTATTAGTATAAAATATAGCATAACTAAACCCACTAAAACTCATATGATTAATTATTACATTGACTCATTTAGGAAAATTATTAATGCAAATATAGATTTAAAAATCTGGTTTGATCTTTTAACACCATTTATAATCACAAAGAACTTTCCACATAAAATATATAGAGAAATGATTAATTCCTGGGAATAGAAAGGATTTGTTTGTTGGCTCCAATGTATCAAAGAACTAAAAGTTTTAGATATGCAAGTAATAAAAACAACATACAAAATTCCACAACAGGACTGACTAACTTTACAGAGTATTCTGTCATATTCGCAAGATTTAAGTAGAATAATTAACAAGTCTTCATTTAAAGAAATGCCTACATTTACGAAATACATATATGAAATCATATATAATGACTTTGACATAGGAAACAGTATTGCAAAATTTTACAAAATATTGATAAACTATAAAACAACACCCAAAACCTCATATTGGAAATATATAACAATAGGACACTCAATACAATTAACTGAAGATATTAAAAAAAATCTTATTATCGATAAAATATACATCTTTTACACAATACTGGAATGTTTTTAATTGGAAATGCTTGCACATAGCATTCTTAACCCCAGACAGAATCAGTAAAATTAGTTCTTCCATAAAAGGAATATGATGGAGATGTGAGCAAGTACACAATGCAGATTGGAACCACATTTTCTTTGACTGTGCTAAAATTAAGCCATTTTGGAATGGTATTACTAACTTTCTACAAGCTTTATTTAATGAATCATTTTATTTAACTAAAGCTCTTGCATTATTAAATGTGAACGAAGGTCCTCATTTGAATAGGTCAAACATGTATCTGGTATGTACTATACTTGCAATTTCAAGGAAGTGTATAACAAGAAGATGGAATGCAAACACAATACAAACTTTGGGAGACTTCTACACCCCACTGAAGACCACAGCATTATTGGTAATTAAAATTAAAGAACTAAGAAATTATCATAGGTTCATAGGTTCATAGGTTCATAGGTTTATACTAGGCTATCTGCCCTAAGGCATTTAGCAAATTTTTTTAATACGCTTCACTTATATTATGAAAAATACTGGTGCTGGTGCTCTCATTTATGGAGGATTTTTCACGCCACGCTAGGGGGGGGTTGAGTGATATCCCTCCCTCCAGCACGTCCTATATTTATATCCGTTAAAGGTTTCGCTTGCTTCTAGTAGTTTTTGTGGGTTTTGGATTTTTGAGGTGGAGCATGTCCATTAATTCTCTGAGCAGCGGTGATGCGACTGAATAGAGCTGGAGTTTATTCAATCTTGTCTCCAGAACTTTGGTGAGGTCTCTGAAAGATCTCAGAAATGGTAGTGAGATACATCCAGATGGCAGATCATTGGTGATGCAGAAGTGATCATTGGTCTGATAAGTGAAGAGTACATGGCAGATCCTTGGATGGATGTGGTGGGCAATGTAAGAGGTCTTTCAAGGTCTAGCAATGTTCTTGTCAAATCGTGCCACCAATGTCAAAGTAAACCAAAAGGCCCCTGTGAACCTATTCTGTGCTCCCCTGGTAGCCATAGTGGATAGCTTAACAATGGTAGCTTTTTTTTCCGAGTTTTTATGTATTATATATTTTTTTTTTGTTTGTTTTCAGGCAGGCCATGGGCCATGGCTCAGCTTTGTTTCATCCCTTCCCTTCTTGAAGGATATCCATCCGATCCACTTTCCACTACTAGCGCATTTTGCAGTCGTCTGCAAACTTTGTTGTCACAAGTCCTCCCATGCTGGCCTGTACTTTTTGAAGCAGATGCCAAACAATAGGGCCAAGGACCGACCCTGTGGGACACCACTTGTAACTGGCTTGGAGTCTGACACAGCGCCAGCAACTCTAACCCTGTGGGTTCACATTTAAGCTGGTTTTTTTTCTAATACCCCGTGGGGTATTGTGTGTAAAGCCTTTGCAAGGTCAAGGTAGGCTGTATGGACTGCCTTTCCTCATCAATGGCCTTGGTGACTGTTTCAAAGAAGCGACCAAGTTCAGGCATGATCTTCCCTTGACAAAGCCAAACTGGGTCGGGTCCAATGTCTGCAAGTCCCCTATATCTTTGTTTATGAGCTCCATTATGATCCTCTCCATAGCTTTGCAGACTAGACTTGTTAGTAGGGGGGCGATAATACCAGGGTCCGTAGGCGGCGCTTTATTGAGTGGGGGACCACAGTTGCCGATCGCCCTCCTTGGGCACGTATCCTGTGGTAAGGCTGAGATTAAACAGCTGCCTTATGTGCGGGGTTTATTCCTCATTTAGCTCGTGTAGCACACAGCCATTTATCAACATTACTTGGGGAAAAGTCTTATAGTTGATTGACACTATACAATAATTGATCAGACACTCTGATAATGGATTGGACATACTTATAAAGTAACTATATACATTAAGATCTGTTATTTAAGATGTTATGTATAAATACTATGGAATTCATTCAAATATATTTGAAAAATAAAAAAAAAATTTGAGAAAAAAAGAGTGGCCAACATACAGCTCAGGTAGGCTTCTTTCTAGTAAGGAAAGGGCACTGGGGTAGAATCAGTGATTGCAAAGTCACCCCAGTGAAACAGTCAGCCTACGGTATAAACCACTGGTTGACACAGTCAGCTGTAAGCAGTAGACATCAAAGACTCTTAAGGTCAACAGAGACTAAGCTGAAGACCTGGGAGTTGACTGGAGAGAAAGCACAGGAGTTTATATAATTACTCAGGCCTCTAGCACTTCAGGAAGAAGAGAAAATAGGTGGAGTTGAAGAAGAATGGCAGCTCTTCTAAAAAGCATGTGTAAGGACTATAGAACAGATATGCAGCTGAGCCAGATAAGGAAATAAGGTACATAAGGAAAGCTGATGATGGAATGTAGAAATCCAGGAAGTCATCAAAAGAAAGATGGCATGTAGGAAAAAGTGGGAGATAGAAAAGATGGGCCAGGCTAAAGATAAATGCTGTTTGGCTAACAAAGAGGCTAAGAGAGGAATTGGAATATCAAAGAATAAAGCATCAGAGGCACTTTGCCAGCTTCTGGAAAGTGACTTGGTAGACGGCACAAGGAAACTCTATCAGGTTACAAGGCAAAGACTTGACCAACCTTTAGTCTACTTTGAAATCCAAACTGGAACTATGTTATAACAAATTTGCAAGTTTTGCATTGAACCTGCCATGTTATACTTATCTTTTCTTTACTCTTAAATCTCTAAACTGTCTAGAGCTTCCTCATTACCTAACTTTTTCACGTCTTCCTAGCCCACAAAATAGTTTGCGACCCCTGTTCAACTCCAGCCATCTTCAACATCCTCCACCACTATCTTCCTAATCACTACCTCCAGTCTATAAAGATACAGCTACTTAATATCTATAAGCCAAAGAAAAATATCAGACTCATATTCCATAGCTAAAGTTTGGAATTCAATCCCAGTCCATATCAGGTCAATCCAGACTATTGGATTCAAGTCCTTTCTCAAAGAGTTCTTTACCACCACTTGGCTCTGCTCCTGTTCTGCACCTGGATAAACACCAGAATCTGTAATTGATCATAACACTATGTTGCTACTCATATATTCCCTACAAGTGCCTAAGCTGTCCCTATCCCATCTTCTCCTCTACATATCCAGTCCGCATCACCCTAACAGAACAGTGTCACTCATCTTAACCACACTAACTTAGTCTAACTGTTGCCTTCTTTCTATGCTATACCTAACAGACTCTCTACTTACTGTTATCACCTACTACAGTATCCTAACTCTCCACCTAGCATACAAGTCATGCTTTTTCCTTCTCCATTCTAGGATGTAGCTTTTATTCTACCTCATGAATTTCTCTATTGCAATGGTATTCATTTCTATAGTGTGATATATGCTGATAATATTCAACTACTAAATCAATTTCTTTGTATATGTAAACTATTACTTTAATTTAGATCATATGTAACTACTTATGCATTTAACTTGTACATGTAAACTTATTTTTTGTAACTGCAGAGTTTCCATGGATTCTGCTGAAAACGGGCTTTTTCAGCCCAGTCACACATTCCTGTTAACAAATATCTATAAATAAAAGCCCTTTCCCTCATGGAGAAAGCAGATGGGTTCTATAACACTTTGAGATAGCATTTCTGGAAGAATCTGAGGAAGTAAGTTTTTTTTTTCCTTTTTTTTTGGGGGGGTGGATTACTGATTTTGGAGAAATGACTTACTGCTCATTGCAGCCCTTTTGAATTACTCACATTGTTACCTCACAGCAAGAGGTTCTCCCGTTCTATTCTCGGCATGGCTTGGGAGTGCCTTCTGTGTGGAGTCTGCATGTCCTCTCCACAGTTGGGTAGCGTTCAAAAGACATGCATGCGTAAATGGGCGTGCCTTCGTTGAAGGTTGGGCATCGAGCTGGCACCTCGGCATTTCATAAAAATCTACTGCCAATCATTAGCAGACCGGAGTTCTGCTGTGGCGACCCCTTACCAGGAAAAAGCCGAAAGACAAACAACAACAACATTCAAGATTTGTACAGCTGTGTAAGTAAACCTACCATAACAGATGTCATAATAATAACTGCTGGAGTAGCCTTAGCAATACGGGTTATATCTTGCCAAGGATATAACAGCTGGCCAACTTCCAAAGCTTAAGGGCATCTTCCACGAACCCATATCATTAATCAGCTTGTATCGAGCTGAAGAAATAGAATGATTTGGGCTCCAAGCCCTTCAGAACTTTCATGCCAATTGAGAGAGGGAGGGTAGGTACAGCACTAAAAAGATCAGTGCTAAGAAAATAAACATAAACGTCCTCACTTTGGCAATAAAAATATATAAAAATAAGAGAGATGGCGGGAAGGAAGGAGTGATAATTCGGGTTCCTATTAGAAGCTCGAATGCTTGAAATGTCGAACGTCATATAGTCGACACCATATGATCGACATTTCAAGTGTTTGAAGGTTAAGCATAATGGCACCATTCAGTGCAGAATGGGAGAATTTCCCTTTTCTGCACTGAAGTGCGATCTCTGAGTTGGCATATTTAAGTAGGGGGGATGTGGGGGTGCAGGGGGGCTTGCTCACCTGCCTGCACCATTAAGTTAAGTTTTTTTTTTTTGTTTGTTTTTTGTTTTTTATTATATATTTGAACTTTTGAACTTCGATCATATGTTGTCGAACATATGGGATTCGAAGTTTTGAAAGTTTGATTATATAATATAGATCCGATAATTCAAATATCTACACAACTATTATATTTTCATCATCTGACCATTGCTGCAGTAGCCTAAGCTACACGGGATGACCACCATAGTTTGTAATGACAACGAGGAGCAAGGCTGATGGTCCAGAAGGTCCTGGAAAATGGTCCTAGCAAATCCTGTTTTCATCCTGGAAAAGGAACCTAGTTTGTAGTGCTTTGTAAAAGTACATATAGAGGAATGACTTGCTGCTTCTGCAATACTTCTAGAATCCACTCATTTCCAAAAAAGCCACAGATAAAGCCAAGGTTGTGTTAGAGTGAGCCTTGACCCTGCCTGGAATTCCTTTAACGTGGTGGGAATAAAAAAGTTAATAGCATGAGACAATCATTTGGAGTCTGTTTTTACACAAGTCTTCCTTTTTTGTTACCTGCATAAAAATGAATAACTGATCAAAGATTCTGAAAGCTTTAGTTCTGTGAGTATGGAGAATCCTCTCTCCCTCATTGTTAGGGCCTGGAAAAAATACAGGCAGATGGACAGCTTGAGACAAACTAAATTTGGATACCACATTATAAGAAAACCCTGTCTTTGTGGAATATGAGATGAGGCTGTCTCACTGTATGTGCTTGCAACTCAGATACTATTCTTGCAGAGGTCAGAGCAATCAGTAAAAATGTTTTCCTTATTAAGAACCACAAATCAGCCTGCTGAGCTACTTCAAACAGAGCAAGTTTTAATTTTTATAAAACAAAGTCAAGATACTAAGGTGGAACCACTTGTTTTCTAAGAGGTTTGATGTGTAACATCCATTTCAAACATATTTTATTTTGAAAATGCATTGAAAAGAGGGGTCCATGGACAGATATCTTGAAATGGCTGACAAGTGAACCTTAATACAGAAGTAAGAAACACCAGAGGATAATGGCTCACATTAAAAGCATCCTGGCTCTTGTTGTAGCATAAACTAGAAAATCTTTTACATTCACTAATACATAATTTCCTAGTAGCAGATTTTCTTGTTTCCTTTAATAACTGTTGCACATCCTCAGAAAAAAAGGTACTTAAAAGGTACTAAAATTCTGTCATCTAGACAGTTGTAGTTGTTTCATGTTGGGATGTATCAAACACTGCTGTCCTCTGTGAATGCATCCAGTCTGTGAGGGAACTTCTGGTAATTTCTCTTGGCCATTTCCAAAAAAAAGAGAGACCACTATTGCCTGAGCCAGAATGAGTCAGCACATTGATCTTTGGAGAGTCCTTCTGTATCTTCAAAAATGACTCTCAATATCAGTGGAAAGGGTTAAAAGTCATGCAGGAACATTCCTATCCAAGGAACAAAGAATGCAACAGTTTTCCAGGCCTTCTTCTTGCAGTCCTAGAGCAGAATTTTACCAAATGATTGCTATGAATGGAAGAGGCTATTCTTATCTGAGGTGCTCCCCACAGCTGTACCAATTCCTATAAGACCCTCTGATTCAATTTCTATTTGTGACAATCTGTCCTGGTCCTGCTGAGCTTGCCTGACACAAAATGTTGCTCTGATGAGATATATGATACCAGTATTGTGAGGCTGTGCCAAAATGCTATATCCCAGGCTACCATGGCTAGTCTGCACAGAGGGTAAGATCCCCCCCCCCATTTGCTTGTGTACCAGATTACTGTGGTGCTTTCTCTAATCACTTATGATAGCCTTGAGATCCATAGATGATTGAGAGAGTTGACAGCATTTATTATTGCCAACATCGGTTTTATGTTAATGTGTTTTGGTCTATATTTTGGTCCCTTAGACCAGGCACTTTTACTCCCATAAGCACTGCTCCCCAAGCAAAATCTAAAGGCATCTGCTGTTACAGTCTCTCCAGGAGGTGGAAGTAATCTATCAACCAAAGAAGTTCCTTTTTCACAAATCCTAGTACAGGTATCTGGAATATCTGATGTTGGGCCCATACTGATTTTAGGTGCTGCTGATTTCTTTTTTCTCATGCGGAGTCTGGCTAAAGGAATCAAAAGAATTATGGATGCCTTGAATCCTAATACTGAGAAAAATTCCCTTTGCTGAGGCTTTTGTTTGAGTGGAAAATGTCAGGAATAGATATAGATCTACTTTTTGATGCAGAAGAAAATTTATTTGAACTGAGGTATCTAAGAGACACCCCAGTCTAACAATTCTGTGAGAAGAAATCAAACAAGACTTTTGGGTGTTTTCTTCCACAGTCTGCAAAGGATATATCTCACCCAAGTGAGACATTCCTAACACTTTGAAAAAGACTACACAAAACTAAGCAAGCCTTATAAATAAGGAAAAATGTGAATGCATTGCAGTGTGCAGTAGGCTGTCACTGGAGCTGGACACTCTGTAAGTACCATTAGAACAGTGGATAACTCCAAGGATAATGCAAGGAACTGAAAGTGTGACCAAGATACAGAAAACCTTAAAAAAAGTTTGAAATCTGGTGCTACAGGAATGCAATGATAACATTCACTAAAATACCTGAACAGGAATGAGAGGTAATAGTTTGTGAAGTGATAGCATTTTGAACTTTTACAAACTGATGTAGACAAGGAAGACCTAGGACTGGTCTCCATGATGCTTGTTTCTTTGGTAACAGAAACATTCTTGAATAAAAAAAAATTCTCCTTTCTGAAAAGATGGGACTGTTCCTATTACCACATGAGTTGGCAGATGTGAAAAGACAGGGGAGAGAAATGGAATTTGAACTGATGGATTAGAAGGAATTCCCCTAAAAGGATGGAAAGATTCCCACTGCCATCTGTATCCCTGAGGAATCACTGTCAGAAACAATTTGAGACTATCTGTTGCCAAAGCAAGAAATGGAGGCTAGATTTGGAGAAAGAATTAGGGCTTGTCAAGGAGGGAAGGTAGAGGGGACTTCTCTAGATAGTCTTTCAGACTTGTTCGACTGTGTTGTTTTTGGGAGGCTCCACCTTTCTCTTTGAAGCCCTCTTGCCATTGTGTTTTAAAAGCCTGTTTACCAGCAACTTACTTTTTCTGCTTATTTTGGTTTTTGTTAAATGCAGTGGCGGTAACTGTAAAATGCTTGACAAATTTGGGGAAGGAAAGATGAAATTTACTGATGTAGATTCCCTCTGCCATCATACTTTTTAAAGACATCTGCAGCTGTTGATCCACATACAATCACTCTAAGGGAGAATTTAATATTTCAGCTTTAATATTTTCAAGAAGATTTTCTGTATGCAACCTACCAAACCTTCTTATAACAGCTCCTGTGACAGCAGCTTTGGAAGTGACATCAGCTGAATCATAAGCATGCTTCAAAGAGTATTTAGTCATTAGGAGACACAAAAGCAATAAGATTACACAAAGATCATTTTTCTCAGAAGAGGGAAAATAAGCTATAATGTTCCCCATTTTTCAAAAGAAGCATGCATCAACTTTAACATGTGAGCTTGACAGTTAAGGATTCTAAAAAATAATTCTTGGAGAAGAATAAACTTTTACCCTCAAATCTTTCAAAGGCTTTCCCATGCTTATCACAGGGCGAGGAATTAGCATTTACCAGATGTGTAGCAGCAGCAGGGCTTACCAAAGAAACCACTGCAAGGTCAGATCTAGAGGTAGAAAATTAAACTTGTAAGACTGTGGAACTGTATGCAATCTATCTACTTTTGTAGGAGCAGCCGGAAGGGTATCAGGTAAGTTACAGTCTGTACCAAATACATCCTTCAATGCAGGAAGAAAAGGTGGGACCAGTGCAGGTACGGGAAATTCCAGATATAATAAATCATAATCTTTCTTTAATGGCAGTAGAAGATTATTATTTTCCCTCTAAATCAAATTATTCATGTTGGACATAGTTCCAGAAATAGAAATCCTTCCAAGGGACTTTAGGAATAGATACTCTTCTCAGAATCAGAGTCCAGAGCAAAGAAAACAGAAGTTGTCCCCTCATTAATTATTTCTTATTCAATGCGTGGAACATCTCTGGACAATGAAAAATTAGTTTTTCTTTTATCAGAAACATTAGAACTGGAACAGTCAAGAGCCTGAGAACTAATCTCTGAGCTAAGTCCAACAGAAATCACTTCTGCCAAAGTAACTGACGCAGCTGAAGAGATATCTCTAACTTTTTGCTTCTTTTTGACTGGAATTTCTAAACAAGCAGACCTATTTTTGACAGGTAAAACCTCTCTAGGGACAGGTATTCTAGTCTGGGTAAGCAGAGAGGTATTCATTACTCACTCTTCCATGACCAACAAGGGCACTCCAACAGCGGCAGAGGGAGTGTCTTATCCCCTGTCCATGGTGTCTGTAGGGACTACACTAGAGTGAGCCTAAGAAAAAGATAGTCTGAGGAACCAGAAATGTCCATAGGAGAATCATCCATCTGCAGCTGAGGCTATTGTGAAGCCTGTTGAAGTGGTAAAGGCTGATTAGAGATCTTCATTTTTTTTGGCTGGAAGAAATAAGAACTGAGAAACTGACAGGATGTTCCATGCTGAAGCTGAAAATGCTGCCTGAATCCCAGGAAAGCCTGGCAGCAGTAGTCAGTGACACAGGTAAGTACTGGAAAAAATGTTTCACCAAAAACACAGTGAAAAGCATTTAAACACTTACTTCAGCCCACAAAATTAAAAAAAAAAAACTTTTAACAATTAAAAATAGTTTTAAGTTAATTCTAACAACCTTTATCCTCAAAATTAAAAAGTAATGTTCATGTGAAAAAGTTCTATAAAACACTTTTTCCTAGCTTAAAGTAAATAATTTGACAGGGAAAATCTACTTCCTAACAGAAAACTAGAATTGGGAATTATTTTCCACAAAGGGAACTTATCTGCCCACCAATGAAAACCCATAAGCCAATTGACAATGTTTGAAAACCTGCACAAGAATACTCTTTGGCAACAGGAATGCTCTGAAGGGCTTGACACCCAAACCAGTCTTTTTATTCAGCTTTACTCAAACTGATTAATGGTTTGGGAATGTGGGTGGTATCCCATGGAAGCTAGTTGGTCGTTTTATTTTAGTAGGATATAACCCATATAGCTAAGGATACTGCATTAGTGATCAAATGATAAACATTGGTTAGTTGTTTTCAGAAGTGCAGGGAAAGAGACAGATTACCTGTTGTTTTGTGGGTTGGTCAGGGTGGGGGGGTGAGAGACAGAGATAGAGAAGGGAGTACTTAAGTAGTCATGCATCTTTTTGGACTAGGAAGAACTCTGCAACCCATTCCCCTTCTTCTTGGGGTTCCATTGACATTTCTTTTTACACTGTACTTTACCTGACTTTTGCTGATCTGGTTTGAAAGTGTTCCTAAAGAAAGGTCCAGGGCTTAAGGGATATTTTCGGTTGTATTTAGGGAGTGGTGACTGAAGAAGCTGTTTTACTCCCTGTACTAATGTACCTTTGTTCTAAATGTTTACAGACATCTGCTGAGGAAAGTACTGTTGTGCAAGTTGTACTTATCATAACAATAGATGTTGGAATTTGTCACTGCTGCAGCAGCCTTTGGCTATACAGGTTGCATCCCTGACAAGATACAACAACTAGCTGGTTTCACAAAGACTAGATCCCTGTCACACCGGCAGTCTTGATTGTATAACCCCTTGAAGGGAATTCAGCAGTCAGAGTGTAGAATGTAAAGGTCATGCAGTTGTCAAAAGAGACATCACTGGAGCTGGAGCTGTAGATAGGTCAAAGGGCAATGCAGAAAATGGATAATGCGACCAGGACATAGAGAATTTGAGACATTTTTTGAAGACTGACGTTACTGAGATGTGATTATAAGCATCCTTTAGGTCTAATGCTATCATAAAACTCAAAAGAGGGATGACAAGTAACAGACTCTGAAGGGTCAACATTTAGAATTTTGATACTTTTACAAAGCAGCTGAGAAAGGAAAAATCTAGACCTGGTTTCCATGAAAGCTCTTTCTTTATTGACTAGCAAAATAGGGATGGGAGCAGAATATGGCATGTCCACTTACAACATATCATAATGTCTCCTCAGTTTAGAAGGAACATCCACTCATTCCCACAAAAACACCTCATTCATCCAGGAAATATTTTCTGAAAAGGAAACTTCTTTCAAGACAGGTGGAGAGAACCAGCTTTCCAAAGAATCACAGTTTTAGTGCATGGTATTCCACTCCCTTTGGATATGGTCTTTACAGATGTGTTCGCATGCAAGTGTTAATTAATAGGTCTTGAGTAGCTGTTAGTCTCACAATTTAACAACGTAGTCTAGTCCTAACTATGTCTGTCTTTCTAATCTGTGAATACAGCACAGTACTACCTCTATTAATCTTTTCTTAAATGACATTAGAAATCAAAAATATGTACCATATGTTTATGAGGAGATAGTATACCTGGTGCACCAGGGTTGCTGGATTCCTAAAGACAATGTGACTGGACACTCCGCTAATAATAAGACCTGCCCTATTTCTGAGTCTATTCATTTCAGCTTGTTCCACAAACTATGGGAGTGCCCGCCAGTCTGTAAAATATGGTGCACAGTAACAGCTTGGGCAAGAGATGCTTTATGGTTAGACAACCTCTTTACTCAACTACTGCTTTGGATCAGTGCATCCTATAGTTTAGAGATCTTAACGGGCCTAAATAGAAGGTAGATAATATAGTTTATTTATTCGTTTATTTTTCTTTACCAGGGTAGTATACTGATCAGTATTGACCAATTCCAGGCTCAGCCCAGGCAGTTATCAGCAGTCTAATCACCTTGAAACCTTCCAGCACAATTCTAAAGATCTCAGCTTGTACATATCAGTGTGTGTGTGTGTGTGTGTGTGTGTGTGTGTGTGTGTGTGTGTGTGTGTGTGTGTGTGTGTGTGTGTGTGTGTATGTGTGTGCATGTGCTTAGTTGTCTGTAACAAAATGCACATTTCTGCTTCACAGGCATTCTAGTAATCCTGGAAGCCTGACTCATGCAACACCTAAAAGACTCGACATAAATCAGACTCCATCATACCTACATTCTACAAGAGTTACCTCAGTCTGTTCCAACTCCATCTCTTGATCACCCTATTTAAGCAGCTTCCTATTATATGACATTAATCACTCTTCATTTCATCTAAGACTAACCCAAATAACAGCTAGTCACTGCATTAAGTTATTCAGTGAATGGCTGCTAGCATCAAGTGTGAGCTAATTATTGTGCTGGACTTTAATACTGATTGTCAGTCTGCAGTTGATAGATGCACTCACCCTTCAGTTTAACTGCATGATCTTGATAAGCTTATCACAGCTATGGCTAGGAAAGGTGGGACCAGTAAAAGAGAGAGATACTGCTTTTCCTCTTGCCTTGATATCCCCTCATGTTAGAACTATGGCAGAGTCAATCAGTGATCTCCCCATCTATTCTGTTTGATACAGAAAAAAATATCTGTGAACTTCTTCACTACTCACTCTTCAAAAATACTAACTCCTTCAGAGAATCTGCATTTCCCAAGAGATATAACTTTAAAATGGTATTTGCTGCAGTACTACAGCCTTGACACTGCAGTCCAGCACTTCAGTGACAGCTTTATTTAAATTCTCATCAGGACTTCTGGTTCCAGGGCACAAAGTTATAAATCTCTAAATGAAACACAAAAGTCCTTGGATTAACTGCAGACCTATTTTCTAGAGGAGCTGGTTGATTATGGTTGAAGTATGCAACTGTTGTTGGCTTATCCACTTTGGGGAGTTTGGGAACAGAGGCAGCCTTTTCCTGTGCAGTGTTTGCACCCAGCAGAGAATGAGATTCACTTCTGACAGCATGAAGAAACATGGACATATGGACATGTGCACATTCATAAATCATGGCATTCACAACTGTAAACAAGTTTAGCACATGAATGGAAACATGCATGCTTGACTTAGTCATTGATATTGTGGCTGTGACAGTCAAGGCATTCGTAAGGACTGGGGTCGAAGCTATAAAGAATGGTAGTTGCTTATCTGATGAAGCCCCATGATGGGCCCACCCAAGGAGAAGCGAATGATTTGTCTAGGTAACAGCAGAGCTCAGCATTGAAAGCCTAATTCTGAGTACCATAACTTTTATAAGCTAGCAGAACACCAAACTCTTTCTTGTGTCACACTTGAAATCAAAGCCAAAATGACCCAAATGCAGTCATTTATGCAAACTGTATTGTCCGAATAAACTGATAATTTTGGTGATAAAGATTTCAATAATAAAGAGAGAACAATGCTAACTGATATTGACTGGAAAGCTTTTAATCACCTTTTTTTTAATAAGGATTTCTTAGACAATATAACATTTCATGGAATCATCCAGTTGGACACAGACAGTACTAGGGGAGGAAATTTATAAGACTCGGTGGTCACAAAAGTAGAATATATAATCTCTACTATTAGAGTATACGAAACTCTAGAAAACCAAGTCATAATGCAGTAACACTTCAGATCATGAGATTTAAACCAATTCAATTTTCTCATGAGAAATTAAACAACGGTAAGCTAACTTAAGCTCAAATAAGGAATCAATTACTGTTGATTGACTGGACTTCAAGGAACAATAGTAAGGATTCAGACTATGGTTATAAAAACATTGGAAATGTATATGTTTATTAAGAATTAACAGCAGAAAACAAAAACAACGATCCCAAAAAAGTATTTCAAGAAATGGTGGAACTTTAAATTGATACAACTGTGTAGGGAAAAAACAAAAGTGCACCCATTTACACAGGAGATATCGCATGAAAAGAAAAAAGGCAAAATTAAACAAAATAACTAATGAGTTGCAAATTTAGAGTTAAAAAGGAATAAGATGACTTTAAAAAAAGACTAGCAAAGATTGAAAATAAATAGTATAACTATGCAAACTCTTATAAACAAAGACAAAATTAAATATAGATGTTTGGGAAAACGAATATTGACCCATCCTAAAATGATCACTAAGACATTAAATAACATATTCCCAAAACAGCTGACAACATAATGTCTGAGAATATTATTATTTTTCAAAATACTACCCAGGAAGATTCCTATTTTTATTACATAATGCATGAGTAATTCTGCATTAGACAAAATAAAATGAAATACTTCAATGGGCCAGGATGTCTTACCAGTTATTATGCTATAATATCTTAAGTTATAATTAGATCATCCTTTATTTCATCTGTTTAATAACTTACTTATTAATGAGACAGTACTGGTAGTATGGAAACTGTCCATTATTACTCCCATTCATAAAAGGGCAAGGAAGATGGCATGAGTAACTACAGGCCTGCCAGTCTTAAACATCAGTCTTAGGCAAATGTTTCAGAAGAGGTTTACTTGATTTAATGAATCTTAAAAAAATTGTGATTGATGAAATAAAAATAAAAAAATAAAAAAGTCCCAACACAAATGTGGTTTCAGCGATTTAATAGCACATAGATCCCAATGACTGAGTGCTTTCATCATAAAAATGGCTTCATCAGAGTAACGTTGGTTGATCCAAACAACATTTAAATACCCCATCTCCTACCTGCTGACCAATCCACATTAAATGACATCATCGCATAATTTTAAAAAAACTGTTGATTTATACATGAAATATAAAAACATAAATCCTTAAAGCATTGATTAAGAATGAGTATAACATCTACTTAATCAGATTTATATGGAAGTGGTTAACAGTGATAAAATAATCAGTAATCATACTGAATTTTAAGTATGATAATACTGATATACTAATATACTGCATGGAGGTCCACACAGATCAGTATTGGGGTCAATATTATCTAATCTAGTCTTCACAACTATTCCAAAGCATAATACTTTCTGGGTAAATAAATATGTAGATGTTTCTTAAGATGGGTTTCAATAATGATTATGAAGAAATGTACGTGTACCTCACCAAAATATCTGACTGGGCATTTAATGCAGGAATAACATTTAGTACCAATAGCCAGCACCATGGCATACAGGGATAAAGCCCTAACTATGGCCTAGATGACCCAGGTTCAATTAGCAGTTCACTCATCTGATGTGATAGCAGGGAGAATGGAGTTCATTTAGACATTTCCTGTGGGGAGGTGTGGTCTATAGAGTTAAACAGCCCTCAGACATCATGACGAAAGCAGATGCTGAATGAGTATAGTTCATTACAACCCCCTTATAGCAGCAAGGATGACAAGTGGTCCCAAGACACCCTATTGATCCTTATTGGTCCAAACCAGTGGAGAATAAGAGGGGTAGGTAGACCTGACATAGGACAGGGACGCTAGGATGAGCTGATGGTTAGCTGCAATGGGGGAGGGGTTAGCACTGATAAATATAAGATTTTATTCTTCAAGAAACCATCTATCTGTGAACTAATTAAGTTTCAAGATTATATTCTTAGAGAGGTACAAGATTATAAGGGTCTTAGGATTATAATAAAAAGTAAGCTTTCATTTTCAAAGCATGTGGATATTATTGTAAATTGCATGATGTTTCAACTGAAATCATTATTGGGAAACATTACTACTAGAGATGTTGATTGTGTGATTAATTTCTATAATATATAAATAAATATATATATATATATATATATATATATATATATATATATATATATAAAATCTGTACAAGAATATAATAATTGTTTTGTATTTATATGTTGAGTTATCTTGGGCACCTTGAATCTATTCAAAGAAAATTTACAAGGCGCATTAAATCAGTAGCAATTTATCATATGACAATAGATATAAGTGACGACTTATACTCTTTATGCTATAGTTGCTTCAAGGGTATATCAGTATTCACTTATAAAACTTGCACAAATGAGGAGTTGAGAGAAATACTGACTCTTCAGCTGTACGATAGTGCTCAAACATAGTCATTACAATATCAATCATTGTGTTGGAAGATATAAGACAGAATTAAGAACAATTACAGTTAATTGTATACTCAGTACTTGGAATAGGCTTCCATTTTATATTCTGAAATCCAAAACTATTTCTATCTTCAAAAATACTTTAGATACATGGATAAATGCCAGAGTTTGCGATCTGAAATTTTTGGAGTCTGTGTTCCTCAACTGCCTCTGGGCCAGTACACAGTAGAAAAACCTATGAAGGCTAACTGTTAACAAAAGAAACTACTTCACTTTGTAAATATCATTATACTACCATAACACAAAACAATCCTGTAATAGTCTTATAAAGCAACTGATTTTTGGCAAAACTACTCAACCAATCCTCTTGCCAAACACTACTGCACATAGGCAACCACCATGTTTTGCCCATTCTTTTACAGCACAGTATGTCAATGTTCCATTTTCACTCTAGAAAATAAGAGATTCCCTGCTAATATCCCATCTCCACTTTAGCTTACAATAACCTCTTCTCCTTTTAACAAAATCTCTTATAAAAGCTTATACCTACATCTTCAGCAGCTGGTGGTCTTCTGTATGCAGTCAGGATAAATGGTTATCCCTTTTCAGTGATATTCAGTCATTAAATTAAGGAATCATATATTCTGACTTCATCAGAAGGCTATCTTTATATGCTTCTTCCTAATGAGGGCCCCACTCAACAGTCAACAGCTTTCACCCTCCAACTCTGGTTCAGTTCACCACATTTCAAAGTCCTAGAGAACTGATGAGCCACCTTATGGAAAATGTTGTCGCCTCCCTTTCCTTGCAGAATTTCTAGCATGACCACAGTACAGAAATAAACTGCTTTCCCTTAGGGAACACCCAAGAGAAAAGTGCACCATAAATCATGACCTCTTTGTACACTGTTTATCCAGGACTGACATTACTAAGTATACAGTATATTTATTCTCAAGCTACCTCATAGGAAGGTCTCTCACTATTAAACTGTTTTAATCTATTCTTTTCTGCTTTCAGTTCCCCTTGGTATCCCACAGGTGTCTGCTCCTGGTCCTCTTCTCTTTGCTGTTTTGGTCAGCGACATGGCATCCCACAGTAACACTGTCAGTAATATCCAATTTAAGAGTGATTTTCTGTATTCTTTTCTGCAACTATTCTCTGGGATGCCTTTAGGCATGTTCAGTCTAGTTTGACAGAGGTTCAGGAATGGCTCTACAGCTTAAACCTGTGTCTTAACAAGTCTAAGACCAAGACCATGATCTTTTCAACCAACAAGTGAAACTAGTTATACCCCCTTTTCCTGATACTATCGCTGGATCAAATAACAATATGGTTTGCAGCTTAGTCAGACTTCTAAGTTACTTTGGACAAGGGCATGAAATCTGATTTCCAGACCAAAAACAAAGTATGATTACAAAGGAAAACTCATTCTCCTATATTCCACTGAAAAACATTATGCCAGCACCAACAGTGCAGGAACTTATCTAGTCCTAAATATGCTGTATGATACAACTCTCTTGAAAAACCTGCACTCCAGTCTCACATCTAAGTAACAGCAATCATGGAACAGAATCACAAAATTTGCCTCAGGACATGCAACTAGGCGTATTAATACAGTTCTGCAAAATCACTATATTTGAGACTATACAATTATTTAACTCTTATTTACTTGGACTTACCCTTTCTATACAGTACTTTATTAACTAATACCCTACCATCCAGTCACAACTCCAACAGGGTACACACTTCTACCTGCTCATTACTTGGCTAATACCCAGCTCATCCAGACCCATTCCTCCAACAACTGCTTCGGTGATTAAGCATTTTCTCTACTGTATTCAAAGTATGGAATACTGTCCCCATCTATCCAAGCTTACAAGTTTTATATTACTCGTATAGCAACCCCTGTGAACAGCTGCCACCATCCACAGAATTTACTAGGCAAGAAGGGAATGGAAGTAGTTTACCAGGTGTTTCTTCTGTATCACAAACACACTGCATGCATATTTTGGGCCAATTTAGTTACACCGGCAATCTGCCTACTTAATGTCTTTTGTGATGTGGGAGGAAACCAGAGTACTTCAAGAAAATCCAAATGAATTCTGGAAGACATGCAGGCTATGTACAGAAGTCTCATCAGACAGGTAGTCGACCAAAACACCGCTTGATGTGAGACAGAAATATTACTGACTGTGCCACTGGGATGCTCATGCTCCCATAGTATGTCTCAAATCAATATCAGAAATCTTTTTTGTAAAGTCTTGTTTGCCATATTCAATGAACATGGAACTTTAACTGCATAAAAGGGGGCACCTAATCATTTCCTAACAATGACTGTTTCAAGAACCATACCTCCACTTTACTAACTACACTTGCCCTTATTATCTCCTGAAAATAGGTATCACTCTTTTGAAAATGTTTTCTTATATGATACCTTAATTTTCATTTCCTTGAAACAAAATTCATGAGCCCTTTGAGTATTCCCCCAGGTGCACATAACATCTAAAACAGAAATACTCACCCAGGAATACACATGCAATCACATCACAGAATATTTTTTCTCATGGAGGCAAGCCCCCCCGACATCAGAGGGGTGTTCACACTTACACCCTCTTAATTTATTATTCACAGTGCAAGTTTGTTCTAAATCAAAGAAAGGGCATAACAAGATTTAAAAAACGTCTTGACCTTTCTCAAAGATGATATAACCTAGGGGGAAGCAATGAAACAATATATCATAATCAAGAATGCTTTGATACAGCAAGCAGTAATCAAACAGAAATGAGAAAATACAAACTCAAAAATTCTGGTTTAAGCTAACAAAATCCAAACAAAACTATCATAATCACTTGAAGAGAAACCCTTGAAACACTGATTTGAATACAACTATATTACATTATTTGTAACACTTTCTAAGATTTCCTTGACTAACTGATGTTAATTACATATCGATTTCATATATGTATACATATTTTTTCTTTTAAAGTTTTTGCTAATTAAGATGTAATTATAGTTGTAATTTCAGCACTATGTTGAAATGGCATTGTAATTTCTTGTGGTGCTTTTCCACTGAAAACAGACAATCATAAGTTAGCATTTCTCAGCTGGCATATATTGATAAGTAAATAAATAAAAAATAAATGCACAAATACATAGCTAACTAAGTAAAAGAACAGAAGTGGCTGCGCCTACCAGAAGTAAGCCCAAAATTAACTTACAAACAAACCACTTGGTGGAATCCAAAATTAAATAAATTGTACAACAAAAGAAGAAAGTAATACCTAAAATTAGGGAGTGTAACACCACAAATGATAAAAAGACTGCTCTCATCAAACTGAATAGACAACTAAGAGGACTAATTAAGTCCAGTAAATCAAATTTTGAGGTAAATATATCATCTCAAGCCAAGGACAAACATAAGGCCTTCTTTAGCTATGTCCGAAACCTGAAAGGCACTGCACTACAATGTGCCAAACTGTTGGTAAATGTAGCTATGTTCACAGACCTGGGAGATATAGCAGATCTTCTGGCTGACAGATTCAGCTTCAGCTTTAGCCCTCACATATACCCTCAGGTGAACTCCAGAAAATACCATCTAACATAGCCCATACAACTATCAGTAGGGAGCAGGTCTTAAAGATGCTCTCTAAAACCAAGAATACAGCATCAATGGGCCCTTACAATATCCCAGGATGCCTCCTAAATAGCCTAAAATATGATCTGTCAAGGCCACTGCAGTCGCTATTCAACCACAGCCTCTGAACAGGCTTCATGCCATGCAAATGGAGGACTGCAGCAGTCATCCCTCTGCACAATAGTGGGCCATCAATGGATCCCAGGAACTACAGATTCCTTATTCTGACTAGTCTTATATGTAAAGCCATAAAAAGAATTATCATGGAAATGATTAACAGTAACATAGTAAACCTTCAGACACTAGACCTAACCTAGTTTGATTTTGTCAAAGACAGGTCTTGCCTACTGAATCTGGTGAATGTCTTTAAGAAGGTCACCAAAGCAATGGCTAAGGGCAAAATGATGTATACTGTCTTCCTTGACCTAGCTAAGGTATTTGATACAAAATCCCACTTGGACATTGTAAACAAACCCATAGAATTAGAAATAAAACCTTATGTAACCCACTGAATAGCCAGCTGTCTTACAGAGAGGACCTAGGAAGTTAGGATTGGAGAGATCACCTTCATAAAGAGACTGGTCACCAGTGGAGTCCTCTAGGTCTCTGTGATGGGTCTGCTCCTCTTTGCCATCCATTTTTCAGAAGTCAAGGCCAATATCAAGGTGCCCTGCCTTACCAAGTTAGTAGATGAATGCAAGCTGAAAGCAATCACAGAAACTCCCCAAGATACTAGAATTTTACAGGAAGGTATAACACAGACAAATGACTGATGCCAAAGCCACGGCTTATAACTCTATGCCAAGAAATGCATAGGAGTAACTTTCAGGACATCAGCCATTCCAGAAAACTACCTCATCAATAAAACTTCCCTAAAAGTAGACACAGTAGCCAGGGATTTGTGGACTCATATAGATAATAATCTGGCTTTTGATGAACATGTACCTGGGGTAGTAAGAAAATCATTCTATGTCACTCATCTTATAAGTAAGGACGTGGCATCTAGGTCAGGGAAAGTCATCATGCCACTTTACTCAGCTCTTGTCAGACCAATCATTGAATATAATGATCCTTTTGGTATATACCTAACCAGGCACATGAAACAACTGGAATGTCCACAGAGGTTAGTCACACAAGAAATACAGGGTGTGAACACAATGCCTTATGCAGATCACCTCAAAGCCGTATCCATATATTCTGTTTCCTACAGACTACTGAAAGGAGATTTATGTCTGCCATACAAGGTTTGCTTGGATCCCGCCCTAATGGACCTTTTGCATATCTATAAAATGAACACCATCAGAACTACTAAATACAAGAATTTAAACTTTACTTGCAATTTAAACAGGATATGTTAAAGGGACAGGTATGTACCTCAGAGAATTTCCAATCTCTGGAATAGGCTTCCCATACAATACATGTGAAGCAGAGCCCTTCCCTAATCCTGTTCAAGTGTAACCAGGACCATTGGATGGGAAAATGGAAATTCACACCTGCCCTGACACCTATGTGTCTGATGGAGACAGGCATCTGTTAAATCATGCCCTAACATACAACCCTTAAAATAACCTCTAAGGCAAAATGGCCCATGGGATACATTTAGGTTGCATGACAAGGCTTATAAAGGCCTCAGTGGTTGTTAGACTAGTATATACCTACGATCATATATATTACTATTTATTTTATTTATTTCTAATTTGTTAACTGGGTTGGTCCAGCTCAGCCAAAGGCCTGTTTTCAGTGGAGACCCGAGGAGAAAAGCTCCAAATAAATACAGTAGCAATTAAACATGCATAAATAAAAAATACAATGACAAGTAAACGTGCATAAATTCAAAAAAATAAGAAATATACATAGTTGTATCATACATTTGTAAAGCAGGAAAACTTACAAACTTACATAGTTAATATTGTTGCACATATTTGCAATAACAGAAACTGCATGAAAAGTATGTACAGAGAGAATAAAAAAAAGAGAAAGAATAAGAAAAAATGCTGAGTGAGCAGTATATGAGATTATAAGAGAAACAGAGAGAAAAAATAAAACAATCAGTTTGTGCATGTAGGTCATAAAATTAGAGAATATCATATATAGAAAGGTAGTGAATGCAAGCTAGTGTTGCTGTTAACAAAGAGTGTGGATAGTAGAAAGTGGAGAGAGTTTGATTAGGGGCAGGTATAGGGGAAAGGGGGGGGTGGGATTAAGTAGGGTCCTGGCACGGGCAGGAGCTAGTATTAAGAAGGTACTTTTTAAGTTCAATACTGAATCGAGTTGTACATTTGATGTTACGTATATTTGGTGGGAGATTGTTCCAGGCTTGAGACACTGTGCTTTTATATAGTAGCTTACCAATGTTTTGTTTGTTTTATAGATATTAAGAAGGTGTTGGTCTGAGCTGTATAGAGTTCAAGATGGGGTGTAGAGGGATATAAGACAGGAGAGACATGGACAGGCTGAGGGTTTGTTTAATGTGGTGTGAGTGAAATATAGTTGGGAAAGAAGAAGAAGCTGGGGGAACTCAAGCCACTGGAGTTGTTTTAAAGCAAGGCAGTAGTGAGATTTGTATGGTTGATTGCTGGCAAAATGAGCTTTGTTTCTATAAATTTGTTCCACTTTGGTTGTTAGGATAGAGTGTAAAAATGTGAGTATTGGTGAGGCATATAAAAGACAAGGTAGGAAGAAAGCCTGTGCCAGAGAGGGTTTGGAGTTAGTGGCTAGGAATTTTTTGTTTCTATAGAGTAGTCCCAATTTTTGATTTGCCTTTTTAATATAGTATTGTATGTTGTTTGTCTTTTTGACTTTTCCCGGTTAGGGGTCACCACAGCAGGAACTCCGGTCCGCTAATGATTTGCAGTAGATTTTTATGGTGCCAAGTTGCTAGCCCGACACCCAACCTTCAACGAAGGCACGCATATTCATGCATGTCTTTCGAATGCCACTCGACTGTGGGGAGGACATGCAGACTCCACACAGAAGGCACTCCAGCCGAGATTCGAACAGGAGAACCGCTTGCTGTGAGGAAACAATGCTACTGCTACACCACCACGGCTGTATTGTATATGCTGGTCAAATTTTAATTGATTTTCAATTATAATACCAAAAAGTTTAGTATGAAAATCAGCTCTGACAATGGTATTGTTATGTGATGAGATGGTAAAGATGATTTTATGGTGGGACAGGGATTTAGAGAAAAAAAGGAGGAGCTTGTTTTTTGGGGGTTTAGGATGAGCTGGTTATCAGTTAGCCATTGTTCAACATTGTGAAATGTTTTTTGAGTGATAGAGTGGAGGTGAAAGATGTCATTAGAGCATGAGATGAGTGTAGAGTCATCTGCGTATTGTATCAGAGAGGAGGTGGTGCAGGAAGACTGAAGGTCATTTGCGAAGATGTCGAAAAGAAGTGGTTCCAGAATAGAGCCTGGGGAGTGCCCGTCTGGATGGGATAGAAAAGGGAGCAGGTGGAATGCCATCTGACAGACTGTAACCTCTTTGAAAGGTAGTTAGAAAACCAGAGAATAGCAGAGGAGGAGAGGTTGATGAATAAACTGGTAAATAAATAAATAAACTGATAAAAATAAATAAATCACACTTTTTTGGTAAAGAGCAAAAAAAAAAAATTTACCAAGGATAATTATAAAGCAACATATATCTTTTTGTGAAACATATCTGTCATGCTGAACTATGCTAATATGTTAATAATCAGAATGTAAACAACACAAAAATTTATTCAGCCTTTCATAATAATACCTTACTATAAAAATCAAAAGACTCAAGCACACAAACACAAACGCAAACACACACGCGCACATGCACACGCATGCACACACACACACACACACACACACACACACACACACACACACACACACACACACACACACACACACACACAATGCTATAATAAAGGCTGTACCTGTGGTGTGACTGAAAGCAACATCAACATCTATTAACAAATGGAGCCTAAAAAACCATGAACATCATAAACACTGCCAAGAAAATAACGTGAGCTGATTAAAAGAATTACTTTACCTGGTATCATTACTCTTAACAAACTTCTGTTATTATACACCATTCTGTACAAAACAATCAGTTGACATGAAAAAGCAAAATTTAATGGCACCTTAACAAGAGTGAAAAGCATCTCTCTGTGTTACACAGTAAACAATATTCTCTGAAATCTGTATTAAGACATTTCAGACTGCTGAACCTAAAGCAGAAGAAGTTATTACAGAGAAAAACTGTTTTAATTAAACCTAGGCCAAAAGTGTTTAAATGTTATATACCAGTATTCTACAGAAATTAAGATGCTTTTCACATTAATGAAGTTCTATGTACGCCAAATTATTTCATGCATTTTATTACAGCAGCAATTAGCATTGTCAGAATTTAAAAAATGTGGCATTTGCATTGTCTTCTCAGTAAAATCTTGAATTTGTTTTCATCCTTTTCTAAGCACAGATGTTACGTCAGTTTATATAAAGGGAAGATCATTATTATCACAGCCCGACAGACTGTATTGCATTGAATTCTACATGATGAAGTAGGTTACCCAGAGCTACACAATAGTTTCACCGCCCTAATTTGTCATGTCAGGTTCGATTTGAGGGGTGAGGAGGCAAAGCTATTATATAACTGACAGGGCAATAAGAGTATTCTTGTCATGGGCTAGTCATTGCTTGGCATGAATGCAAGAGTGCTTGTATTGGATTGACCTTTGAACAGATATAATGGATGTGTTGTGTTTTCTGTTATGTGTTAGACTAGTGGGTCATCCTGAGGTAGGATGTTTCTCAAAATGAAGAAAATGTCCTTGCAAAAAAAAAATATATATATATATATATATATATATATATATATATATATATATATATATATATATATATATATATATATATATATATATGCATAGTGTGTCGAACATGAGTGAAGACATGCTCAGACATAGAGAAATGGCTTTTCTGACTTTCTGTCTACAATACTTTGATATAACATATTTTTACAGCTGGCCTCCAAAACAAAGGACAATGATAACACAATGATACTAGAAGATATGAAAATAAATATGCACTTACTTCAAGCTGAATATATTTCTATACAACATGAAAATTAAAATAAAATGTCCCTACGTCTGTATTTTGTCAAACGTGATTGTGTATGATACTGTAACATATACTCTAAATAATTTGTTGGGTATTAAGCAATTCTATTTCCTTTTTACAAATGTTATAAATGTATATGCCACATATATATAGATTTCATAATATTATTGTACCCTCTGTGTATAGAAACTACTTTCCCAATTAAAAGCATCATTTCAACAGAAAGCCTATACTGAATTATGTAGACTAACTTGCCATAAATCTTAACCAGATGACACCAGCTATAGTAATAAATGCTAGGTTGCTAGGTGTACTATATTGAGTAAACATGGAATTTAATGCTGGGTAACTTCAATTTAGTTATGCAAAGTCAACAGTGATATGTTCTATAGTTTATGTCCTTCAAAAGGCTATACCAATGAAACAGTGTTTACCTATCAGGTTACTTCAACACTGAATAATTACTATCCCAGAACTGAACTTGTTATAGACAAATAACTGCATACTAAAGCATAATTGACGTGTCTATAAAATGTGTCTAAATGAATGTATGTTACTGTAATGGACACAGGATAATTGTATCCCATTGGGCGGTGCAGTGGTTCAGTGGTTAACGTTGTTGCCTCACGACATAAGGTTCTCTTGTTCGATTCTCTGCCAGGGTGCCTTATGTGCGGAGTCTGCATATTATCCTTGCATTCGCATGGATTTCCACCAGGTACTCTGTTTTCCTCCCATATTGCAAAGACATACACCTAGAGTGTTTCTCCCTGGGCCTCTGCTGAAAATAGGCTCTGTCCTAGTCAGACTTTCCCAGTCAACAAATGTTAAATAAATAAAAGTATGCATATGAGAAAATGAAATATCACGTGATACCCTTGTATAATTAATAGAAATATAGCAGTAACAATTTACAAAGAAAAGACAGTGATATGTTTCATATCAAGAGAGAGCTCGGCACTCAAAAACCTGTTTGCATCCTATGTCAATCTAAGCAAGTTATTTAAGTACTGATAGATAGGTATTCAGCTATCAATGAATAGACTGATATAGGCAGACAGATTACACAGGCAGGCATATACAAATTATTTATAAATAACCTTACAACTGAGATGTGACCCAGTTTTGTGGGTGTATTATATGATAGAATACCAGCAGTTTTAAAATAGTTATGTGTCTGAGACCATCTCAAAACTTGCTTGAGCAGTATGGAACTCTGTCAATATTCATTTTTGTTTATATATATCTGCTCCAGTAAGTGCAAATATTAATCCATGAGCCCTTCTTAATCCACTGTTTCTCTCAGACCCCTATCTTATATTTCATTAACTACTATCGACTCCATTTGCACTCATCACTTACTCCAAGCATCTTACAATGGCATTATTCACTGTTCTCCTCTT
Source organism: Protopterus annectens (assembly GCF_019279795.1). Taxonomy (NCBI): domain Eukaryota; kingdom Metazoa; phylum Chordata; order Ceratodontiformes; family Protopteridae; genus Protopterus; species Protopterus annectens. The sequence goes on from NC_056726.1 coordinate 1,333,918,577, forward strand.
GTAATCTTGTCCTTGTCTGTAAACACTTGGAGAAAATAAAAACAAAATATCCTCTGAAATCTCTTGTCCATACAATGATCACCTCCTGTTATTTTTTTTATTACTATCTACCATTGTCTCTTTTCTCATAATTAATTAGTGTTACCTTGTGCAACCACTGCTTAATACTAGTCATCTTCTTAAAACATGATGTCCTTATTACAATGTTCAACCACTGCATGTCTGATGTACTAAAATCTCTTACATTTTCTGATTCTTACACTGTAACTGTAAAAGCTTTGTGTACTGGGTCAGAGCTGAAATGTATTAATTGAACAGCCCAACTACCTGATTAGCAAATGTAAAATAAATACATAACTTTAATGTACAGTTAAAAGCAATTTATGCAGCACTTTGATACTGTGCTGCATGGAAAAGAGTATATAAAATACACTATGTATATGATACAGGGTAGAAATGAGACTGAGGGATATGTATTGAGAAAAACACTTTTATCTATGTCTCTGCTGCTTTTACTCCCAATATTATCCTTTATGATTACAGTCATTTATTGTATGATATACGTTTTAAACTAACACAGTTTAAGTTCATAATCACCACAAATGAAAAAACTACAAAATATCAGTTATATTGTGCTGTTTACTGAATTAGTCTGTGAGTTGCTTTACAAACCTTACTAGCAAAACGTCAGCTGTTTCTAAAAAAAAATACATGTTGTGTCTTTCCTAAGTAGCATGTTGCTTATAAATGGAATATAAATAAAGCAGATTTCTCATGCCTCTCAACTGTCCCTGATTTTCAATGACTCCCTTAGTTTTGACTCAAAGTTTAACTCTGTCTCTCTTAATCCCTCCTAAAATTGGTGACTTCTGGAGAAAATGTGGTGAATTACACTTGATAAATAATGACAATAGTTAAAGTTATAGTCTTATTTTACTTCAAAAATGCATATTAAATAATTTTCTCTTATTCTGTCAATGTCTCCAAGTTCATACTACTCCTATTTTAAAAATGTCCCTGATTATTCCTGGATTTTTCCCTGATTCATTGAAAGCTATTTTGTTCCATTAAACTAAGACTATTATGATCTAGAAGTAATGAACTTCTGTTTAACACACATAGCATTCTTGTCTTGTTTTGAGTGGTTCTGCATCACAGTCAGATTTAGTGATACCCATACAAAGATCTATAATATGTTAGCCATTGTTGAGAAGAAAGAAAGAAAGAGATAAATATTCATCCAGTCATTGTCCTAATGTCCTCTTTATCCTCTTCAGGGTTCTGCAGTTATGAGATTTTACTCTTCAAACAATTGAAGCAAGGTAAAAAAAAAAAAAAACAGTCCTCAATGAGATGCTAGTTTACTGTAAATCACCAAAGATGCATATTTTAGTCAGGGACAGACATGGAGATAATCTGTACATCTCCATACAGATAGTAATGAGAGGTCAGGCACACACTCTAAACCCTAGAGTTGTGAGACACAGATCTCAACCTCTGAGCCATTTAGCTAGCCATAAATAGCATATAAAGTAATAATATTTATGCATCTGAATGGCTGTGAGTTATATTTATGATCATGTGGTTTTATCACAGCCAACTTTAGTGAATTCCATTATGTTCCACCACATACACTGAATTATAGTTATAGTACTTATTATACTGTTTTCACTCAGTTTAGTGGAGAAACTTTTTCTGCTGTATTTGATCCCTCATTTTATGGGTCATTTTGGAGGATTTGGATCTGAAGTTGTTAGAATTGTTAATGCTTGTCGTCTGAACTGTGGTTGATTTTCCTCTGCGGAACAGAATATTGCAACTAAGAAGTGAGACAAGTTTTTGATAAAGGTGATTTTCGTGTTTCCTCCATTGTTGTGCCATGATGGAGTCCGTATATGCAATCAAGGTAGAGTGGTGAATTCAATGTCGCCTCCCCAAAAAATTATTATTTTAGTTGTGTTATGTAAGGCTACAAAGATAGTACCTTTTTACATTGTACAGTGTTGTTTTAGAGTAGTTGTTGCATTAATAATTTAATTTGATGGTTTAGGCTTCATTTGCTGGCCATGAATCCATTTGCCTCCAATATCTGGTCATCCTATCATGCCATCCAGGAACTAATATTTAAAGGTTTACTATCATTTATTTGAAGTGGACTTGGTCAAATCCACTTTGGGAGAAACCCGAAACTTGAACGTTGACAATGTAGAACTCCAATATTGCCGAAGTACAAATCTCTCCCCTATTACAACCCATGTTGATCCTCATCCATAGGTCTCATTCAAAATGTATTTTGGCAATACCGGACTTCAACAATGTGAGTTTTCGTGGACATAAGTCCATGATATGACCATTCGACTGAATCTGCTTCAAGTAAATGATAGTAAACCATATTTAAATATATGGAGTCTTTTGTCTTAGATCAGCATAATGGTATCCAGCTGAGAAGCCATCTATATGTTACATGCTTATTTGTTTTTACTGATTCTTCATACATTAACTTTTCAATAAAATGGTAGCTACATTTGAAGTATTTAACATATTTTGTAGGAGACTGTAGTGTATGCATACGTGTGTCTGTGAGTGCCCACATGCTTGTCTTATTTTTTAATTCTACTACATTGCATTTTGCAACATACATAAATAAATAAACAAACTAATGAGTAATTATATAAGTTTACAGAAATATACACTATTGGTAATATCAATACATACATTTTGAAAGGCAAAGAGCATGGTATGACTGTAAGCTCCATTATTTGTTACCCCCACTGGTCCCTACCGTACCAGCTGTTGGTCAGAGTTTTGCCAGCATCTTCATAATAAATTAATCATAACAACAAATGCATCATTCTTAGCTCTTGTCAACATCAACCAAGAAAGTCAAGTGCTGTGGAACCCTTGGTGCATCTGTTAGCAGCAGATTATTACAGATTTCACTTTCTTCTGTGGAATAAAATAAATTTATTAAGTTCCTCAGAGGGATTCACTCTAAGGGACTTCATTCTTTAAAGTGCCAGCAACCAATCGATGCACTGCTGCCCTCCTGTATTTGTTAACTAGCCAATGGAAAGCAACTAATTTCACCTCTCAGAACATAACCAAAAATGTATTTTATTTATGTATGCATTTATTTATTTGCTTACATCATAAATAGTTTATTAAATTATTTACTAATGTCATACATAGTTACACATTTAAATGAAAACAAGAAAACAAATGGACTAATTAAATGATTATTTTCAGCCATGACCCAGGCCACAGGCCTACAGAGAACATGAATTTTACATACATATATTCACAGTAAGAACAAACATGTTCAAGTATACATGGGTCATGTCTGAAAAATGTCTTTCAGACCAATCACCCTACCTGGACAATGAACACAGCAACTAAATAAATGTATATGAATTCACTGCATTTTGAAATATGTACAGAGATTAATTAGCACATAGAGGAAGGTTTTCAGAGAAATATTTATGGTTGATATAAATGCCATTCCTAGAAGACAGGGAACAATTACCAGAAGAATCATTTAGATCATTGCATATGTAATCATACCATACATGTATGTCAGACAAAACACAATATGTTAAATGTATGCATGCAGCCCTTTAAACTCTCAGTGTAAGAATACTTCATCAACTGTCAGCTTTATTAAAAGTATGATTTGCTTTTTTTTCATAATCATTTTGTGAAGTCAGTGCTGTCTTTTATTAAAATAGACCATCTGAGAGCATTTAGTAAAATAAATACTTTATTGAGGTTGTGTTTCTGGTTTCTGCAATACACTGAACATTATTTCATTATACTGTACATTCATAAAGTTGTAATACCTATAATAGTAAACATGGTAGTAACACAGTATTGACAGGATTCATAACCATTGGTGCAGAGTGGAGAAGAGCTAATATATCTCCATACCTAAGGATTCATAAAGATTTCTACACAGTCGGGCAAGCCCCAGTGTGTAAACAATGTTCTCCATGCATGAAATACGTGTGGACACCATCCCACTCCTGACTTTGTGACTGATATAGCAAACACCACTGGACTACTGTTGGTGAAAGGGTAACTTATGGAATAATAAACCCATTCTACAAAAGAATCTTCTTCTTCTTCTTCTTCTTCTTCTTCTTCTTCTTCTTCTTCTTCTTCAGAAGAAGAAGAAGACAGAAGGATAATGGGCTAGATGAACCTTATACTAGCACTTTCAAGGCAAAGAAAAGAAATACTTTTGCTGCATGACAAGAAATCCCTACTCATAAAAGTTCTCCCACCCCAAAAAAGTGATGTTGGCACCAGTGGGACCTCACACAGTACCAGATCATCTCAGTACTATATTATGGTAGCTTTCATAATTATGGAGTGAAGCATTTTAGTAAAATCATTTTTCTGAATCTTTTCAATGTATGATGGCAGACCACAATGCAGCAGTAATAGATCACTAAATAAGGTATATTAGATCTTGTTATGTATTGTAGAGATCATGGGCCCGATTCCAAAAGACTTGCTGTCAATGTAAATGACCATTTATATTTAGAGCAAGCTAAGAGAAAGTGTTTTGAAATCTGGCTACAATGGCAAGCCTGTTTATAGTTAGGCCTTACACAGAAGTGAGTCACTTACACTGAAAGCAGGTCTTTCAGAATCAGGGCAGACTTACATTGGCAGCAACTTTTTTGGTATCTGGCCCAGTGTACTGATGCAGACAATCATCATCCACACTGTGTTTAGTATGCTGTTCTTACCTAGTAAGGTCTAGTGTACCTCATTAAGTTGCCTGTTACTGCTACATTGTGTAGTACTGATGTTTAACACAGCATTCCATCCCTCATCATGACTGTAGAAGCAACTAGCATTTAGTGATGCTCTAGTCTCTCCTATGCCCCATTCAATGAAATGAGATGTTTGCCGAATGCTGTTGTGAACAGCTGCAATTCATGTCTATGAATTACAAAAGTTCGTGACAGCATACTAGATACCACATGCACAATGCTTGTCCACATCAGCACACTATGTCTATGAATGTAGGGGTACGACTTTATTAATGAAATCCAGGGGGAAGCAATGATCCAAATTATGCTTGTATTGCTGATGCAAAATGTTTTTTTGTTGCTATTATGTCAAGTACAGAACCCGAGGCTTCAGCTAAAAAAAATGAAGGGTGGGCAATATCTGTGTCTACGCAGCATTACCCACAACTGCATTAATTTAATATCATTCAAACCGTCAACTCTATTCATAATACTGTGTATTAGTGCCATATAATTAAAATGGAATTAGTTTATCTTAATTAGTGAAACTGGAGGTATTAAAGATTCATTGCAGCCTTCAATTCCCTAGATGAATGGTATATACGTACTCCTATTTGTCAGGCATACATGGATTTATGAGCCTTCATTAGTGACTAGTTCTCTATATACTATGATGAAACACTGACATACATACATGATTTCTAAACATATACATTTACTAGTTAGAGCCTGCAGAGCTGCCTGACTCTACAGAGGTAAAAAATTAGAATGTAATTTTGTGCAAGTAGGCTTACTATAACAGCAAATGTTTGAATGATCACTGCTGCAGTAACATGAGCCAGGTGGGTAACATCATGCTAAGGATATAACATCTGGTCAATTTCCAAAGCTTAAGGGCACCTTCCAAAACATTACAAGCTCACTCAGTGCCGAAGAAAAACAGTGATCTGGTTGCTAAGGACTTCAGAACTTTCATGCCAACTGAAAGAGGGAGGCTAGAGCCTTGAAAGAAGTTTATTTTAGGAAAATAAAAAACAAAGATCTTCATCCTGGCAAAAAAAACCCAAAAAATAAGGGGGGTGGTGCCAGGAACTGGCTACTGCAGCAGTGATCATTCATACATCTACTGTTATGGTAACTTTACACAAATGATCATAATTTGGTGAGTGCTGCAGTAGCCTTAGCTATATAGGTAGGCTACCATAGCTTATATTGAGTGGGAGGAAGAAGGATGAGGGTCCAGGAGCCACTGGACAATGGGTCCAGGAGCTACTGGACAATGGCCCTAGTAAAACCTGCTCTAGACCTGAAGAAGGAATCTACTTTGTAGTACTTTGTAATGTATATACAGACGACCAAGATGCTGTTTCTGGAGTACTTTTAGAATCCAGCCTTTTCCAAAAAGCCAAAAATTAAGCCAAGGCCTTAGTAGACTGCGTCTTGACCTTGTCTGGAATTGCCTTATTGTAGTAGGTATAACAAAAGATAGTTTGCATTGACACAGGTTGTCTTTTTTCTTACTTTATTAAGAAATAAATAACTGATCATTGTTCCTGAAAGTTTTTTGTCTGTCAGGATTCCATTTGAGTTGTCTGTAAACATACAGTATTATACATCATCCATTTTCCCTCATTTTTAGGTTCTGGAAATAAGACCAGGAGAGGGATAGATTGGCTCAAAGTAAACTCAGATACCATATTATTCATAAAAGGATTAGTTTTTATGGAAACTCTATCTTTGTTGAAAATAAGATAGGCTTAACCCACTGTAAGAGGTGGCAAGTCAGCTATCTTCTGGAAGTAGTCAGAGCAATGAGCAAAACTGTTTTCCTTGCTGAGGACCTCAATTTAGCCTGATGAGCTGGCTCAAGGGTCAACTATACCAAAACAAAATCAATCTCACAGAGGAGCTACCTGTTTTCTAGGAAGTCTGGATTGTAATACCCCTTTGAAAAAAACATTTAACATGTGAATACATTGAAGGGACATGCTGAAATAGCCAGCACTTGTACCATGACAAAGGAGTAAGAAAAGCCAAAGGATAATAAGTCATACTAATATTGTAGAACAAGAGAAATATTAGCCTTAGCTCAGACAGGTATGACCCTAGTCCTGAGTAGCATCCTGCCATCACCCAGAATGATACCACAGTATAAGGACAAAATGATTGACTTCAACAACTGGCTAAGCTTCTGCTATTATTCTAAGGGGATCCAGTATCTGTCTGCCTGGGCCAACATGGTCGACAGACCACGATGCTTTGCCAGAGATGGACTGCACCTGTCGCCCCTGGGATTCCAGATACTGGTTAAGGGTCTTGCCGCCCCTTTAGTGCCTTTATTAGGCAAGGTTCAAATGACAAATTCACCACCATAACAGGAGCAGGCAAGCAAAAACTGAGAGTAATACTACTCAATGCTAGAAGCCTAAATTTCAAAATGCACTCACTTGAGGCACTCCTTACAATGGAGAACATTGATATCTGTGCAGTGACTGAGACCTGGTTTAAGGCTGTAGAGAGCACCCCTATATTACCAAGCTATAACTCATACCACACTTTTTTGGCCATCTAACCTGGACCAGAACACCAAAGGCGAGGGGTGTGTCCATATTCATTAAGGATATCCACACCCCCAGGGTATGTGCACAGCATAATGCATCTGAGGTTATCCAGGTGCAACTAACTCTGGGAAAAACTGCAATCCAAATTGTAGCTTGCTACTGATCCCCCACCATGTCCCAGGATTCCCACTCCTCTTTTCTTGATATACTGGAAAATATTAGGGTTCAACCAAACACCCTAATAATGGGCAATTTCAACTATCCCACCATTAACTGTGAAAACTTCTTAAGTACCAACTCCTTCACTCAACGCTTTCTCGAATTCATAAATTCCAATGCCCTGATTCAACTGATCCACACCCCCACCAGGGGCAACAATATCCTAAACCTAGTCATTACCAACATGAGTGACCGGTGTTCCACACCTGAAGTCAACTCCTCGTTGGTCAGATCAGACCATAAGCAAATCACCCTAGATATCTGCATCTCACCCCCACCCACCATTATGGAAACCATGGTAAAAAATTTCTCCAAAGCCAACTTCATACTTCTTAAGATAGAAGTGGTGAACTTCATGACACCCATGCAGATGGACAATACAGTTATGACTACTGAATCCTACACAAATGCACTCTATAAGCACTTACACAAGTGCATGGATTGTGCTATCCCAAACAGAACCAAGATGCTATCCACCAAAAAAAGGAAGCCAATCTGGTGGTCCCCTGCCATAAACAAACTGAACAACAGAATGAAGAAACTGTTGCAAAAGAGAGCAGAATCCCATGAGTGGAGGAGCTCCCTGGTCAGCCTCAGTAAGAAGCTGAGATCCCTTATAAGATCCTGTAAAGCTAGCTATGAAAACCAAATCACCACTGATTCTAAGGGCAACCAAAAACCATTCTATAGCTATGTCAAGAATCGCAATGGCAACACCCAGATCTGTTCTGAGTTACATCACAAAAGCATGAAAATTACAGAACCAACGGATATTGCCAACATCCTGGCAGATAGGTTCAGTGCTAACTTTACCCCCCTCTCACCACCTAAAGGGCCCATATCTATAAAGGAAGAATGCAGAGTCCCTGTAATCACATCTATGCAGTTAAAAGCTGCACTCTCTAAAACCAAAAACACAGCATCCATGGGACCGGACAACATCCCAGGCTGCGTTTTACATGAACTTCAGAACAAACTGGCTCCCCACCTAAGCACCATGTTCAATCATAGTCTCATGTCAGGCTTTGTGCCCACTGAATGGTGCACAGCAACAGTTATCCCACTCCACAAAGGGGGAGCCACCACTGATCCTGGGAACTATCACCCTATTAGCCTGATGAGCCAGGTCTGCAAGGCCATGGAATGTATCATCATGGAACTAATAAACAAATAGATTGGTAACCTCCAAACTCTGGACCCCACCCAGTTTGGGTTTGTGAAAGGCAGATCATGCCTTCTGAACCTGATCAACTTCTTTGAGGCAGTCACCAAAGCCGTAGACGAGGGTAAGGTGGTTTACACAGCCTATCTTGACCTTGCCAAGGCTTTCTACACCATCCCCCATTCTGGAATTATAGCTAAACTCACTAAACTAGGTATAAATCCCTATGTCACAAGATGGTTTGCTAATTGGCTCACTGACAAAACCCACACTGTAAAAGTTGCAGACTCCAAATCTGACTTCAAACCAGTGACAAGTGGAGTACCACAGGGTTCAGTCCTGGGACCTCTGGTGTTTGTTATCTACTTCTCTGATGTACAGGCTAAAACAGAAGGGCTCTGGCTAATGAAGTTTGCAGATTACTGCAAACTAGGAGCCATAGTCGAGTCCCCAAATGATGTGGACATCCTACAGAAGGGACTCACTGAGACAGATGCCTGGTGTCAGAGTCATGGCCTCAAGCTCAATGCCAAAAAGGGCATTGTTATCCCCTTTGGTAAAATGTCTGTACCCATGAACTACCACATAAACGGGAGTCTACTTAACACTGAATGTGTGATAAGAGATCTTGGGACCCAGTTGGACAGTAGTCTCTACTTTGATAATCACGTTGCCACAGTAGTAAGGAAATCCTTCTATGTGGCAGACCTCATCACAAAAGGGTTCTCATCCAGGAAAAAAAGAGGTCATTGTTCCCCTCTGCTCGGAACTCATTAGACCCATTATAGAGTACAACGCCCCTTTTGGGATATACCTCACAAGACATCTGCAGCAGCTGGAAAGGCCACAAAAGTACCTCACAAAGAGGATTACTGGCCTCAAACAGATGCCCTACACTGACAGTCTCAAGAAACTCCAGCTTTACTCTGTAGCATATCGCCAACTCCGAGGAGATCTCTGTCTAACATATAAAGCTATGTTAAACCCAGAGCTGTTGGACATGCTACACCTAAAGAAATCCCAATCCCTCAGAGATACAGACTCTGGGGACCTAAACCTTGTCACCACAATAAACAGGACATGCTGGTGGGATAGATTCCTGTCCCAGAGACTTCCTATACTCTGGAACAAGCTACCCATCTATGTCAAGCAAAGTTCCTCATTAGCACTCTTCAAGAAAAATCTGAGTGGATGGGAAATAGGAAATATACCGCAGGGATCACTTCTGTGGCTCTGCTCAACAGGGGCACATGTAATTAACTTTCTTGGGTGGCGTAAGCCAGGGAACCTTGTTGGCTAGGCTTACTTAGGCCTTTGGGCCGATAGCCTAGTACCTACCTATGAACCTATGAACTGTAAAACCATCCTGTTTTTTTTCTTGGTACCAACTGGAAAATCTTTTCCATTTTTTTATATGACTTTAGAGTAGCATGTTTCTTTGACTCCTTTAATACTTGCTGCATGTCCTCTGGAAAAAAATACCTTTTCCACTGTGCCCATCCTCTAACCAGCCTGATTGCCCCAAGGTGATGCACGATTCCTGTTCTGGACACTGAGAACTACAAGTGAAACCTCTATACCTGTGCTCCTCCCTCACTCCGACAGACACAAAGATCTCCTACAAAAAGTCCGATCCCTAAGAACACCTAGTCATATGGTAGAAGACTGGATCCTTTGGTTCCCTACCTGACCTAAATTGTGAATATTAAACCTTTATAACTGTGCTCCTCCCTCACTCTGACAGATACAAAGATCTCCTACAAAACGTCCAGTCCCCTGAGAACACTTAGTCATACGATGGAAGACTGGATTCTTTGGTCCACTGCCTGACCTACAATAGTGAATGTGAAACCACTATAACTGTGCTCTTCCCTCACTCTGATGGATACAAAGATCTCCCACAAAAAGTCTGATCTTGAGAGCACCTTGTCATATGGTGGAATACTGGATCCTTTGGTCCGCTGCCTGACCTACAATAGTGAATGTATCTCTATCATTATTTAGCCTAGAGTAACAATTGTTTCTGTAACTCTGTCTTTCTTCTGATTCCCTTTCATATACTGCCCCTCCTGTCCCCCCTAGTACCCTTTAGTATTTAACACTCTACCCTTCCCTGGCTCTCCTCCCAAAACCTCCCATTCACCCTAACTGATTCACATTGTACAAAGTTGTTGTCACATCCCTGACTATACTGCTCTCCCATTTCTTTCTGCTCTAGCCCTACTTAATACTGCACTCCCACTATATAGTGTGTCTCAGTCATTAAATTGTTTTTCTCTCTAATTCTATACCTATTCTGTCCAACCCTCCTGCTCCCTACCTGCCAACACTTACAACAAATAAAATCTACCAGTAAAAACTAAAATAAAAACTAACTACTCCACTTATCTCTCTTCTCTCTCACTTAGGGTTCTACTCTCTGTACTATTCACCTTACTGATTGTTTTCCTTTCTCTCATCTTTCAAGTGCTGTACAAGTCAATTGAGCCAACCCGCTCCATTCCCCCTCGCTTCACTCAGGCTCACTCCACTCCCCTACCCTACCCCATTCCCAGCCACCCCATATCCATTACATTTATTGTTAGCCATACCACACCCACAATTCTACTACCCAATTAGCATACACCCACCCATCAACCCCACACCACCCACTCAACAGATCCGAATGATCTAATCCACTAACCAGTTTCCTTCCATTCTCATTTACCAATTACCCTTATCTCCACAATAGCAATTTTCCCCCTCCTACCTTGTACAGTATCACTCCATTCATCCACTATCCACAATTATTCCACTAACGATGTCCACACTCCTTCTTTTGTCTCAATCTCTCTCACTCCTTCTTCATTTCACTACATTTCATCCCACTCACATACAATTCACACCCACATCTATCATCTCAGCCCAGCCCTCCAATCACAAATCTTCTCCAATATAACTTGTAGTCTTTACTCCAGAAGCACATTGCTGTTCCTCAAACCCAAAAACCTCTTATACACACATTACACCTCACATACAATGCCCCATATAACACATTACAACTGCAAGTGTAAACTCCTATCAATGCTACATCTACATAGTGCCACTACCCTATCCCAATGTGGGGACATCCGCCCCAACCCCGGACCTATTACATCCACCCCCAAATCTCACAAGTCCTTGACACTAGCCAGCATTAACATACAAAGTATTAGAAATAAAATTCCATAATTCCATGTCTGGATATCCCATTTCAAACCTTATATACTTGCTGCTGCCATGACATGGCTAAAATCATATATAAAAGACACTGAATTTCTGACACCTGGTCTCTCTTGTCTAAGATCTGACAGATGTAGCAAGAAATGGGGAGGAGATGCACTTCTCTAACCTAACTGCCTTACTATCATTCCTTACTCTAACTCCATTCCTCAATTTTCCACAACTGAACACATCATAGCACATCTAAAAATAAACAAATTCAAGACTCTCAGTCTGGTTGTCTTATATATTCCACCAGGCAATAATGTCCCTATATTAAAGGCATCTTATCCTGGCCATCCAATAAAATCCACAATGAAGCAATAAGTGTAGGTGATGTTAACATAAATTGGCTAGACCATACAACTACCTCTCCCAGTGTATCCATCAATCTCACTCAGCTCATTACTAGCATAACCCAACCTATAAATAACAACAGTGGTTCCATTCTTGACTGGATTTTAGTAACTGACCCTAACAAAATTTCTTCATCAAGAACTCTCCCCTACAGTATTAGTGACCATCACCCTGCCTACATAATATGCAACACCTCCTCAACCCTAAACCTTCACCAATACAAACCGACTAAAAAGTTAACTAACTCTACTCTACTAAACTCAGGTACCAAAAGTAACCCTTGCCCAAATCCTGACAAAACACCTGCCGGAATTGCTTCACTTTTCAATTTCTACTTTATAGAGACTATATCCAAACAAGCTGCCACCCTTCCACAAAAAAGTCACAACAACAAACAATTAGCTCATCTCTCAGCTTCTAATTCCTCTTCCTAGCCTTTTACCTTCTCCCCAGTTACTACGTCTACAATAACTAATTTCTTACTAAAACTCAAACCTGGTAGTACTGCCCCAGACAAACTGCCCCCTGAGTATTTGCAAATCTCAGCTAAATCTATCAGCTACCAGTATTCTCATAAACAGCTCTATCCAAGAATTCTATGCACCCTCCATCTGGAAAAAAGCCTATATCATTCCCGTACATAAAGGCAGCAATAACACAGAAATCTCTGAATTCCATCCCATTGCCCTACTATTCACCCATTTCTAAAATAATGGAAAAATGCATTCAATCTCAACTTATGAAATATCTACTCCAAAACCAACTCCTTTCCACTACTCAGCACGGCTTTTGACCTGGAGCCAGCACTATAACTATCTTCCTTTCCTTTCTGAACACAGTTAACCACCATCATAATGATAGCCAACTTGTCTCTGCACTCTTCCTCGATCTCTCTAAGGCCTTTGACACCATATCCCATTCTCTCCTCCTTTCTAAGCTCTCACACCTAGGCATGTCCACATCCATTCTTGACTGATTTTCCAATTATCTTACAAACAGACAACAATCTACCAAGTTGCTTCACTTCCTTTCACCTTTTCTCACTACTGCCACTGGGGATCCCGAAGGATAAATTTTGGTACCCCTTCTTTTCAGCATTTTCATCAACAACTTTTATTCTCCTATTACTCCTGGATCCATAGTACAATACGCAGCTGATTCTACTATTATCTGCTCCAGCACCTCCAAAACAGAACTGACCTTGACCCAAAATGCTTTTTCCACCACTGAATCCTGGATAACCAATAACCACCTTGCTCAGAACTCTAACAAAACTCCTGCTCTTTATTCCCCCCAAAAAACACCACCCTTAATAAATCTAACTTCATCATCTACTCATCTAACAAAACTACTATAGAAGTAGTCTCCTATACCAAATTATTTAGCGTTACTATACACGATAATTTAATATTCAACCAACACATCCACAGCAACATACAAAAACACACAAAAAACTTGGAACCCTTTATAGACATAAACATTTCTTAAATTTTTCAACTAGAAAAACACTTGCTCAAACTTTTCTCCTACCTTCTCTTGTCTATTGTGCCCCCATTCTTACAAACATCCAGTCCTGCTTAAAAACTAAGATGGACTCCTGCTACAACAAAATTGCTAAGTTTGTGACAAATGCAATATATTCCTCCCATCACTGCCATTCTTCACAATCCCCGAATTGGCTGGAACTACCACAACATCTTACACACATACAGCTGTCTACAACGCACAAAATTATATACAAACCTCTTGAATTCCCAGCCCTCAACTCTCTTCTAACACTCTATTAACCAAATAGGTATCTCAGATCTGAAAACCATTCTCTTATCCAAATAAATAGACCAAAACTCCCTGCAGGTGAATATCTCTACTCTTTCACTGTTGCCAAAGTCTGGAATGCTCTTCCACCCACTCTCAAGACCATTACTAGTGCCCCCTATTCAAAAAGCCCTTGCATGAATATCTCTCTTCTCACTGGCTCTACCCATGCACCATCTCCAAATCCTCAATAACCTGATTCTCCTACTTCACCCTCTCTAAAACTATAGTCCCCAATGTTTATGCTTCTTAACTGTCACCCTTGAAAATCATATTCTACCCCACTTGCCTCACAAGATATCTGTACAATGGTGTGGTCACCTAGGCCTATTTTAAGTATACTATATAAGCTATTGCTTAATCAGTCTGTCTAAAATATACTAGAATTCTACATGTGAATGGCTCATTTGTCCTCTCTGTTAAATTATTAATACATTTTATACATTTGACCAGAATCAAAGTTGACTTCATAACTTGTAACCATATAATTGTACAATGTCCCAATTGATTGTCAACATTACTACTCTTTGTAACTCAACTAAAATTTGTAACTCTAGTTTAACAAATGTATTTCTTCTTATATAATGTTATGGAGCTTTTCTCCCCATGCCTCCACTGAAAATGGGCTTATTTCAGGGCAGTAAACTTTCCCAGTCAACAAAAGCAAATTAAATAAATAAATAAATAATGCCTAAAAGGTATCAAAACTCTTGTCACCCAAGCTGGCAACTGAAGTGTTTTCAGGTTGGAGTGTAACAAACAATCCTTGTCTTTTGTGAGTAAATCCAGTCTGTCAGGAACCTTGTGGTAATCACCCTTGGCCATTTCAAAAAAAAGAAAGAACTACTGTTGCCTAGGCCAGAAGGGAGTTACCAGAGTTATCTTTGGAGAGTCCTTCTGAATCTTCAGAATGACCTTACATATCAGCTGAAAGGGTGGAAAAGCACACAGGAGCATGCCTGTCCTTCTTGCATGGAGTCCTGGAGAATAATGGGTTTTAATCATGTGAAGTGTATGTAGGAAAATCTATCATGAAAATCAAGGATACCATGACACCCAAAATCCTGAGGAGTTCACTAGATGAGACAGTAATCTAAGTAGAAAGATGCAGGGATAGATCTAGATACATATTTACTTTTACATCGGGAAGAAAAGCTCTTTAAACTGAGGTGTTTCAGAGACACCCCAAGTAAGAAATCATGTGAGAATAAATTAGACAATGTATATGTATATTCTCCTGGAATCCAAGTCTGTGTAGGAGATCCCTTACTCATATAAATAAGGGAAAATATGAACACATTGCAGCCTGCAGTAGGGTATCAGAGGAGTCTAACACTGTGTAAATGCCCTTAGGATAACAAAGATACCAAAAGGTAATGCAGAGAAACTGATAATGTGATCCAGACAAAGAAAAACTCTAGAAGCTTCTGAAATGTGGATCTAGGAATTTGATGATATGCATATTTTAAATGTAAGGATAAAAGAAAATTCAAATGGAAAATAAGGGATAACAAAATGAGAAGGGATAAGATTTAGAACTTGGTGTCAGAAACATTTTTAACTAAAATCATTTTCCTAAAAGAGGAGGAAAGAGAGCTTCTAACACACCTTAGACAACCAATAATCCATGACAGGAGAGGAAGAGAAGAGTTAAGTCTGGTGAGTGAGGTGAATTCCCTGAAAGGGGGTTGGGGGTTCCATCTGCCAAAAGTAACTGATGAATATAGGGTTAGCAGGGTGGGAGGGTTAAAGTCTTCTAAACAGACATATAGGTTTATTAGACTGTCATATTTCTGGGGAATTCCCCTAGTGTTTGGAAATTCCCTACCACAGCTTTTTAGATGTTTGTTTATCAGCAGCTTGCTGAGTCTGTTTAATTTATGTTTAAACAATGGTAGTACAGAAACATTAAAATGCTTGAGGAAACTGGAGAAGGAGGACAGAAAACTGAGAGATCCCATGAATCACCATATGTCTTTAATCAAACTTCATAAGGGCTTCAGCAGTATATAGTTCAAAGCTAAGTCTATCTAATCAGAAGTCAAAATTTCATATTTTGACATTACCTGGGAGATTCTGAAAATGTAGCCTGGCAAACATCATCATAGCAGTTCCGCTGGCAGCAGCCATGACATTGGCATCAGCAGAATCATATGCACATTTCAAACAATGGGTAACTATTTGTGACACTGAAACATCCAAGTTAGACAGAGCAGATTTATCCACAGGAGAACAAATAGATGTCCAAACATTCCTCATACTCTCAAAAAAGGCAAGCATAAACTTCAACATATGAGCTTGACAGCTGCTAATTCTAAAAACTAGTGTTGCAGAAGAGTACATTTTTCCTAAATCTGTGATAAGCTTCCCATCCTTGTAAAAAGGAGAGGGATTAGTATTAACCAAATGTTTAACATCAGCTGGAACCACTAAGGTTACTGGGTCTGATACAGGGTTGCCAGACGTCCCTATTTGGGTGGGACTGTCCTGAGATCAGCAGCCTGATCCCGAGTCCCGCCCTGCCGGTTTAAATCCTGGCCAGCCTCCGCTTTGTTTTTTTTTTGATTGGCCCATATGCCGGTATATGGGCCAATCAAAAATCGCTAAACACGGAGCTACTTGTGTTGAATGCGGAACTGCAATGCATTAAACACGAGAAGCTCCATGCTTAGTTCAGAGCTACTGTTCTTGGTCTTCACTTGCCGTGAAAGACCTTTTTTTTTTTTGTCCCTACCTGGCTGGTTGGAAATCTGGCAACCTTGGTCTGATATGAGATGACTGTATAATAAATCAAAAGCTTGAGGAACCTTATGCATTCTATCTCTTTACTGGGGACAGCAGGCTGTTGTGACACAGACATCCTCTAAACAGAAAGAAGAGGGGGAAAGTAGTAGGTTCTGGAAATTATAGTTGTAATAAACCATAATAATAATAATTCATCATGATCATAATAATTCATGGTGGATTGAGAAACATCACTGCCCCGCTGAATCAAATGATTCATTCAAAAAACATTTTCAGAGAAAGAATCCTTCAACGGCACTAGCCAAAGCCACATTCTTCTCAGAAACTGAATCAAAACTCCATGGAAACAAAATAAAAGTTGTCCCTTCACACATGTTTTAAAAGCCAATCTCTTGAATCTATTCTGAAAATGAAGAAGCCCTTTATCTTTTACCAGAAACAGCCATATAAGAAGAGTCAAGACTTTGAACTAAACCCTGAGCTAAGCCCAATAAATCCTGTCCAGAGTAACCAAGACAGAAGACATATGTCTAGGTTTTTGTTTCTTTTGACTGGAATTTCTGAAGAAACAGACCCACTTTGCCAGGAAAAAAACTCATAGGGCTGGGCATAGCTTTCTGGTAAAGCAAAGTGGCATTCTTTGCCCCTTTTCCCAGAGCATCTACCCCTTGCCTGACAAGGGAGAGATGCTCTGGGTAAAGTGGGAGCCACCATGGACCCCTGAAACTACTGCCTCATTAACCTGACAAGCCTGGTCTGCAAGGTCATAGAACGTATCATCTTGGAGCTTATAAACAAAGATATAGGTAGCCTCCAAACCCTGGACCCCACTCAGTTTGGGTTTGCAAAAGGTAGGTCATGTCTACTAAACCTGATTGACTTCTTTGAAGCAGTCACCAGAGCCATGGACAAGGGCAAGGTAGTGAACACAGCCTATCTTGACCTTGCCAAGGCTTTCGATACCATCCCCCACTCTGGAATTATAGCTAAACTCACTAAACTGGGCATAAATTTTTATGTCACAAGATGGGTGGCCAACTGGCTTACTGAAAGAACCCACAAAGTAAAAGTAGCCGACTCCAAGTCCAACTTCAGACCAGTGATGATTGGAGTACCACAGGGTTCGGTCCTGGGTCCTCTCCTGTTTGGCATCTACTTCTTTGAAGTGCAGGCCAACACAGAAGCTCTTTGGCTAACAAAGTTTTGCAGATGACTGCAAATTCAGAGCCATAATAGAATCACCTAATGATGTAGACATTCTACAAAAAGGCCTCACATAGACAGATGCTTGGTGTCAAAGTCATGGCCTCAAGCTCAGTGCCAAGAAGTGCACTGTCATCCCCTTTGGGAAAAACTCGGTATCCATGAACTACCACATAGGCGGTAGTTCACTAAACACTAAAAGTCTGATAAGAGACCTCAGGACACAGGTGGACAGTAGTCTCTCCTCTGATAACCACACCGCCACAGTAGTCAGGAAATCCTTCTACGTGGCACACCTCATCACAAAAGGGTTCTCTTCTAGAAAAAAGGAGGTCATTGTTCCTCTCTACTCATCCCACATCAGACCCATTATAGAGTACAATGCCGCATTTGGCATGTATCTCACAAGACACCTACAACAATTGGAAAGGCCACAGAAATACCTCACTAAGAGGATTACCAGCCTCAAACAGATACCATACACAGACCGTCTCAAAAAGTCCAGCTCTACTCCATCGCATATCACCTACTCAGAGGCGATCTCTGCCTAACATACAAAGCTATGTCAATCCCAGAGCTGTTGGACATGCTCCACTTAAAGAAATCCCAATCTCTCCGAACCACATGCTCCAGGGACCTAAACCTTGTCACTACAATAAACAGAACATGCTGGAGGGATAGATCCCTGTCCCAGAGACTTCCCATACTCTGGAACAAACTACCCATTCATGTCAACCAAAGCTCCTTATTGGCCCTTTTAAGAAAAATCTTGACGACTGGATGGGAAATAGAAAATTCACCCTGGGGATCACTTCTTTGGCACTACTCAACAGCGGCACAGGAAAATAATTTTCTTGGGTGGCAAAAGCAAGGGAACCTTTTTGACTAGGCTTATATAGGTCCCAGGGCC
The DNA here is from genome assembly GCF_019279795.1 of Protopterus annectens. Classification (NCBI taxonomy): domain Eukaryota; kingdom Metazoa; phylum Chordata; order Ceratodontiformes; family Protopteridae; genus Protopterus; species Protopterus annectens. The sequence goes on from NC_056726.1 coordinate 1,333,937,546, forward strand.
AATAGCCTAGTATCTACCTATGAACCTATGAACCTATAAGGACACTCCAGTAGCTGCAGAGCATGTGTCTAGCTCCAGGTCTATAGTGGCTATAAGGGCAATACCAACAGGAATCAGGGAAAAAAATGAGTGCTCTGAGGAAACAGCTTTGGTCACAGCAGAGTCACCCATCTGTGGCAGAGTCACTTTAGCAGCCTGGTGTGTAGCGATGGCTGTTTATTAATGTTCTTCTTTTTGTAGCTGGAAGAAGGAAAAACTGAAGAACTAGTGGGGTGTTCCATGGTTAAACTGAAAAAGATGCCTAATTCCCAGGGAAGTCTGGCAGAAGTAGCTGGTAAAACAGATAAGTAGTGAAAATGTAACTTTTTCTCTGTGAAAACACAGTAAAAAGCAATTTGAACACTTACCTCAGCTCCCAACATTGAATTAAGCAAACATTCACCTAAGAACAAGTAGTTAAAAATTAGTTTTAACAAATTTTACCATAAAAGTAAAAAAGTGACACTCCCATTTAAAAGTAATTAAAATTCATATGGCAGTCATTAAAATTATTATATTACAGAAAAGAATAAAAAGTGAAGTAACTGCTTTTTCCCCTGAAGAGAACACCGTTAGCCAACTGCTGATCCTTGAAACCTACAGAGGAGTGCTATTTTGGTGGCAGGAAAGCTTTGGAGGCCTTGTTGCCCAAACCTGTGTTTTACTCATCTCAGCTCCAGCTGACTAATGGTTTGGATGCATGTAAGTTGCCCTTAAACTTTGTAAACAGGCTAGCTGTTATATCCTTAGCAGTATATAACCCATATAGCTTAGGCTACTGCAGTAATCCATTTGAAGAACAGCAGCCACTTCTTTTAAATGTTCTCACCTCACCACTACTAAAGTAACTAGTGTGACATTCTAGAACTCGGAGGGCTATGAGGGAAAAATGAGATGTCAGAGTAAAATATAGTTCATAGGTTCATAGGAGGTTACTAGGCTAAAGGCCCTAGGGCCTTTACAAGCCTAGTCATGTATAAAACTCATGTACCCTAATTGACCATAGTCAGATGGTCATTGTTAGCAGAGCCATTCTATGATCAGCACCGACTACCCCTGTCCATGAGAGGCATAGCTGCCACCCATGGGATGAATTTACAGTCACCCATCCAATTGTTAAGGTTGCACTTAAATAGGATCATTGAGCAGCTCTGTTTCACATGAAATGGGAACTTATTCCAGAGAAATGGCAGTCTCTAGGAGATATATTGTTTTCTCAAACATGTTTTGTTAATGTCACAGGCTAGGCTGAGATCCCTGGAGTGAGTGACTATTGTCCGAGTTGATTTGCGGATATGCAATATTTCCATTAGGGCAGAGTCAGAGACTGCTCTGTAAGCCAGGCACAGGTCACCTCTCAGCAGCCTGTATGATACAGTGTACATTGTCAGGCATTTCAGTTGTTTCATGTAAGTCACATTTTGGAGGCTCTGGATTCTCTTGGTTAGAAGCCTCTGTGGTCTCTCCAATCGCTGCAGGTGTCTGGTGAGATACATACAGAAGGGAGCATTGCACATAATTAGTGGTCTGATTAGGGTTGAAAACAGCAGAGTTATAATGTCTTTAGTCTTGGATGTGATTCCCTTATTTATGAGATGAGCAATGTAGAAGGTTTTTCTTACCATTATGGACACATGATGACTGAAGTTTAGATTGCTATCAAGCTGTGTTCCCACTGAGTTTGAACTTAGAGGGGTGCTATATATATCATAATTAGCATGGGTTATCTCTTTGCTAAGAGGATAAAGGGGCATTTGTTTGCATTTAATTTTACTCCGTGACTTTGGCACCAGTCATTTGTCTGTGTCAGCCCCTTCTGTAATATGTTTACATCATTGGGGGACTCAATGATTGCTCACAGTTTGCAGTCATCTGCAAACTTCGTAAGCCACAGGCCATCTACTTTTGCCTGTACCTCAGAGAATTAGATTGCACCAGTAGAGGACCCAGCATAGATCCTTGTGGTACCCCACTGGTAACTGATCTACTGGTGGAAGTGGACTCCCCAACTATGACAGTGTGCATTCTGTCAGTGAGCCAGTTGGCTATCCATCTAGTGACACATGGGTGAATCCTCAGCTGGGAGAGTTTCTCAATGATCCCTGAGTGGGGGATTGTGTTAAAAGCCTTGGCCAAATCAAGACAGGTGATATAGGATCATAGGATAACAGAAGGTTATTAGGTTAACGGCCCCAGGGCCCTTATAATCCTAGCCAAGTTCAAACCATGTTCCCAAGGATGTCTGGTTCAAGAAGACACTTAAATCAGCACCTATTGCTCCTATCTAAGATGGACACAGGTGGAAACCCTGGGGTGAATTTCTGGTTACCCATCAAATTGTCTAAATTATGCTTAAATAGGGCCAATGAGAGTCTTTGTTTAACATCAGTAGGAAGCTTGTTCCAAATGTGGGGCAACCTCTGTGAGACAAATCTGTCTCTCCAGCAAATTCTGTTGATGTCACATATCAGGTTAAGGTCCTTTGAGCGAGCGACTCGTGTGCCATTTGACTTGCAAATGTGCAACATTTCCATTAAAGCTGGGTCAGCGATTCTTCTATATACAAGGCACAGGTCACGTCTGAGCAGTCAGTACGACACAGAGTAAAGTGATAATGGTTTCAGTCTGTCCACATAAGACAGATCTTGAAGACCCTGAATTTTCTTTGTAAGGAACCTTTGTGGTCTCTCCAGTTGCTGCAGGTGTTTGGAAAGGAACATACCAAAGGGAGCATTGTACTTTATTAATGCCCTGATGAAGGAAGAGTACTGGGGTTATATCCTCTTTTTTTCTGGAGATAGTGCCCTTAGTTATGAGATGAGCAATATAAAATGCCCTTCTTACCACTGTGGGGATATGGTGATTGAAGTTACGGTTGCTGTCAACCTGTGTTACCAGATCTCTCACCACTGACTGTGTGCTTAGGGTATTGCTTTCGATGTGGTAGTTTTCAGGAACATCACCCTTGCTGAAGGAGATGATATGGTTTAAGACCATGACTTTGGCACCAGTGATTAGTCTGTGTAAGACCTTTTTGCAGGATGCTGACATCACTAGGGGTTTCAATGACCACTCCCAGTTTGCAGTCATTTGCAGACTTTGTCAAATGCAGTCCTTTAGTTTTAGCCTGTACTTCGGAGAAGTAGATTCTGAACAGTAGGGGTTCCAGAACTTATCCCTGTGGAACACCACTGGTTATGTGTCTGCTGGAGGAGGTGGAGTCCCCTATTCTGACTGTATGGTTTCTATCAGTGAGCCAATTTACAACCTATCTGACAATATATGGGTTGATACCAAGCTGGGTGAGTTTATCAATGATGCCTGAGTGGGGGATTGTGTCAAAGGCCTTGGCTAAGTCTATGTAGGCCTTACGCAAAGATTTTCCCTCGTCTAGGGCTTTGGTGACTGTCTCAAAAAATGTATGTAATGCTTTGCCCTCATCCAGGGCTTTGGTGACATTCTCATAGGATCACAGGAGGTTACTAGGCTGCTGGCCCTAAGGCCTGTACAAGCCTAGCCATGTTATACCCTTGTTTCCTTATGGACCAAGATATATACTCTATGTTTGTGCGTGAATTTAAGATCAGCACTGGCTGCCCCTGTCTAAGAGTGACTATGGTCAAACCCGTGGTGTAAATTTATAGTCTCCCATCCAAATGTCCAGGTTATCCTTAAATAGAGTCACTGAGGAGCTCTGTTTTCATGAACTGAGAGTTTGTTCCAGAGGAGTGGCAATCTCTGGGAGACATATCTGTCTCTCCAGCATTTCCTGTTAATATCACAGACTAAGTTAAGATCCCTAAAGTGAGTGAATCTTGTCCCTTTGGATTTGCGGATATGCAACAACTTTATCAAGGCAGGGTCTGAGACTGCTCTGTGGACCAGGCGCAAGTCTCCAATAGCATTCTATATGATACTGAGTAACATAATAGGACCTTCAGTCTGTCCATGTAGGTCATGTGTTGTAGGCTCTGAATTTTCTTGGTGAGAAATCTCCGAGTTCTCTCCAGATGCTGCAGATTCTCAAAGAAGAAGCTTCTCAAAGTAGTTCACCAGTTTTAATAATCAGATCTACCTTTAATGAAATAAAACTGGGTCAGGTCAAGAATTTGAAGGTCTTCTATATCCTTGATAATAAGGTCCAAGATGATTCTTTCCATGGCCTTGCAGATAAGGCTGGTTAGGCTTATGGGTCAATAGTTTCCTGGGTCAGCTGACGGGCCCCCTTTGTGCAAGGAGATTACTGTCTATTCTCCACTATGCCGTAACAAAGCCAGTGCTCAGGCTATGGTTAAAGAGAGTGCCAAGTGGTTCCACTAGGTCTTGTTATAGATTGTTTAGTAAGCAACCTGAGATGTTTCTGGTCCCATAGAGGCCATGTTTTTGACCTTGGAGAGCACTTGTATGCCCTGTTCTTTGGAGATGCTCAGTAGAGGACTGGTGTCAGGAATGCTTTGGGGTAGAGCTGGTAGAGATCAGGGGGTTGAAGTTATTACCAAATCTATCAGCTAGCAGGTTATCAATTTCCTCAGGTTCAGTGTGAGTGCTACTGTCCACTATAAGTTCCGCATACAGCTGGGCATTCCCTTTTAGGTTTCCGATGTAGCTAAAGAATGTCTTATGGTTGTCTTTAGCTAGGGATGCTAATTTTGACTTATAACTAGACTTAGAGGACTTTACAAGATATTGGATTGGTTGTTCAAGCTGTGGAGGGTATTCTTCCCGTGTTGCGTAAATTCCTTCTTATTCTTCGATATCAGTTTCTTTCTTTTATTATATAACTTTTTTATGCTTTATAGTCCACCAGGGTGGTTTGTTTTTTCAGGAGGACCTGGTTTTAGACCTGTCAGGTACTTCTGAGTTAATACATTTGTTTAACTTATTATATAGAGCATTTGTGTACTCTTCTGCATAGGAGTCATTGTTGACTGCATTAGTAAGGGCTTTGAAACGTTTTATGCCATCACTTAGTAGGCTATAGTTTGCTTTGGAGAATTTTTTCATTTTTTTTTTTGCTCCTTTGGGGGTGCAAGGACTGAGCTTTACTTCAAATGAGATTGATTTATTGTTTGAACTTACCAGGGAGGGCAACACACAGGGGGTAGTGCAGTGATTCCCCCTTGTTAGTGAGGACTAGAACTGTGAGCCTCTTGTGGGGGTGCAGACCAACTGTTCAAGGGCATTTAAATTAACAAAATCTAGGAACCTCAGAGCGATCATGTTTGTGCTCATGTAAGTTGCCCAATCGATGGAAGGATAGTTGAAATCGCCAATGACCAAGGTGTTTGGCTGTATATTCAGGGACTCTAGCAAGTCTAGGTAGGCAGTGATCTTCTCCTGGTTTATGGTGGAGGATCTATAGCTAGCGATGATGTGTTAGGGTATTCTACCTATAGTTATTTGGGTCTGGAGTAGCACAAGCGAGTCGTATGGTTTTGCCAGTCTTGAGGTGTATTTGGATGTAATGAAGATGGTCATACCACCTTCTTTGGTTCTTTCATACTCATTTTGAGGTTTGAGCGTGTGAAAGGCATTGTAGCCTTCTATGATCAGGGTGCTCTCTGTGGTCTTGAATCAAGTCTCAGTGACTGCACAGATGTCAGCATCGTCTAAGATGAGGAGTGCTTCCAGGGAGTGCAATTTACTGTTTAGGCTCCTAGCATTAAGCAGTATGACCTTGAGTCTGTCTATAGTGGATTTCTTTACGTCAGAAGTATTGTTGTTTTGACAGTCCCTATAAAAGCCACTATGTGGGAGGCAAGAGTCTTTTGCCAGTATCTGAAAGCCTTGAGGAGACAGGTGAAGGCTATCTCTGGCAAAGCAGCATGGTCTGTTTACCATGTCTTCCGAGGATGTCAGATACTGGATCCCCCTGTAGTGACACCAAAAGCTAAGACAGTTATTGAAATCAATCACTTTTTGCCTGTATTGTGGCATCATCCTAGGTGAAGGTAGAGTGCTGATTACAGCTTGAGGCATACCCACCTGGGATACATTATCTGAGAGTTCAGTCATATCTCTCTCTTCATATAGTCCAGAGAGGTACACATTAAGTCATTCACTCCAGCATGTACTATGATATAATGGTAATTGTTGCTGAGTAACTGTAGTACATGCGTGATTTGAAAGATCCTGATACCTAACAGGCAGCTGACTGTGACCTTCTCCTTCTCCAACCTGATGAGGGGGACATCTGTGTGTCTCACTATCGAGTCACCTATGACTAAAACATTAAGTTTTGAGGTGGTTTGCCTTAAGGGCTTAATTGTTGAGACACTGGTATGTGTGTTGTTATGTGTAGTGGAGGATTCTGTCCATGTACCAGTATGTGTAGGTTGTTTGTGCTTGGGACTTCTCTGGTCTTTGGCTAGTCTCTTAGTGAGTACCTCTGCATATGTGAGTCTATGTGACTTGATCTTATCTTGTGTGAGTGGGGAGGTGTGTCCACTGACAGCCTGTTTGATGTCTTGTTTATTGTTACATGAGAGGGCTGATTCTGGTTTCATAGTATAGTTACATCTCTCACATACTGTATTTGTTTTAGGTACAAATGGTTGTCAGTATATATGAGGCAAATGCTACATTGCCTCAGGATGCCCATGTCAATCAGGCTGGCTGGAGAAATGTTGGAAAACTGACTGTCCGTAGTAGCAGGTAATTCTTAAGTACTAATTTGTGAGAGGGTAAATTAGATCAGCTATTGCTCTGGGATTAACAAGGGGAATTATTCTATAGGAGCTCAGGGATGAAAAGTGGGGCCCACATTTCTCAGTGCTCAGCTGAGTTGTCCGCAGTACAAAAGTGTGCAGCTGCATTACCCATAGAACAGTAGGAAACCTGGAAGGATTTCACTGACTGGTGTCTATTGAAAAAAAAATAGTTTCTAGGCATTTGTGTCTATACAAGGCACTGCTAATGCCCATTTGCATTGTGCAAGGCTTATACAGAGGCAAAATTAAAAAGTTTTAAACTAGTCTGCCATTAGAAAATCACACAATGACCCTTCCTCCAGCAATCCCCAGCTCAGACAAGGCTGTATCCACACTCTTCTGCCACAAGGGTGCAGGGGAGCCCTTCTTAATGTAAGATGGTTGGATTTGAGTTCAAGTGTAGGAAAATGTTCAGCAAGTAGGGATCTAGTCTGTGCTAGCTAAGCAATATTTCAGTGCAAAACAAGTGCTGGTAATAAGAAGACAAGCACTAAAAACAGTCAAAAGGCACAAATTAATGCAGTAAAACAGTAAAATGCAGATTAAAAAAAGTGCAGATCAAACTCAAAATAAGCTTAATTTCTTGTTTTTAGCTTTGGATGGTGTAGATTCAAGCAAACACACTCTGGACCTCAGGCAAAGGATGCCAAATGCAGAACAGCTCCAGTTAATTGAGCCAAAACAATTCAGACACGAGTCTTATATAGAGGTGAAATTAAACAGTTTTAAACTAGTCTGCCAATACAAAATCACACAATGATCCTTCCTCCAGCAATCCCCAGTCAGACAAGGCTATATCCACACTCTTCTGACATAGGGGTGCAAGGGAGCCCTTCTAAATGTAAGATGAAAAAGTGCAGTTAAAACTCAAAATAAGCTTAATTTCTTAGCTTTGGATGGCTTGGATTCAAGTAGAAACATTTTGGACCTCTGGCAAAGGATGCCAAACACAGAGCACCTCCTGTTAATTGAGCCAAAAATGCACAAATGGGAGACTTATATACAAGTGAAGATAAACAATTTTAAACTAGCCTTGAGTGAGAATAAAGATATAAAAAAACATGATGTAGCTTTAGAACTGGTGCATCTTCTGGCCAGAGCATCTACGTGAAGGCACTAATGGAAATGGCAAAGGATCCTGCTGTTCTGCTGACAACATTGTTCAGTAAGTTACTGCCAGCTGCATACATCACAAGTAAAAAGTGGTTCTGATTAACTGATCGAACATTTAGGTTAGCGATTACCTAAATCCGATCTGGTAATAGTGAAAGCAAAAAACCATGAACAGCCAATTTAACACAGGGAAAGAATTCCCTTGGCCATTATGTGGATTTTGCCCCTTTCCCCACTGTAGAGAGATCTCAGAGTTGGTATATTTAGTTAGGAAGGTGTGGGGAGCACAGCCCCCCACATCGGGGTGTGGGGGGGTTTGGTTTATTTATTTTTTTTTTTGCGGCCAAGGAAATTAATTCCCTATGTTTAATCGGCGTTTCGCTGTTTTAATTTTTCGATATTACCAGATTGACGTTTAGGTATTTGCTATCCTAAACATTTGATCAGGTAATATAGACACGTAAAAAGGGGTAATGGTTTTATGCTGTGGATGTAGAACAATGTATATAACATTAGTACATCAAGCTGACCATTTCTAATCACACCTGACCAAAGAATATTGCATTTATGGTCAGGATATACCCATCTTCTTCTCTTATATGGGTAGCCAGTGATTACCAGTCTTAAGATTAGTGAATCTCTGTGGGAGGAAAATACTTCATTTTGCAGCTGTCCTGCCTGCAGATTAATTATGAAATCCTCTCTGGTTTAACTGAATTAGTAATTTCACTGTGCACAAATTATATTGATAAAACAGCAATATAGAGGATTTCTTTTTCAAACTGTATGACTCCTTGGTGTTCTTACACTGTACAATGCAAGTTCTATACAAAGACCCTTGGAAATAGCATCCAGTCAGTCTGACCTTAGCTACAGATAAGATGGTTAAAATGATGCTGAAGAACAGGGTACTGATGTTCTGCCAGCCAATAGATGGAAGGAGCCAGACACATGTAAGTTAATGAAGGCTAATTCCCATCTTTCTAAAATGATACCTTTGACAGACGGGTTGCTAATTACTGATGAAATGAGATATTTATCAATTCCTTTAAATATTTCTTAAGACCATTGTTAACTATTTACTGAGTGATCTAAACCACCCCCAATGGAAACACTTCAGGAGAATACAAAAACTGTCGTTTTTTTAAAGTTTAATTTCCTCAACAGACAAGCAGGTGGTAGGGTATTCCATGTTTCATTAACATATACCGAATATTACATTTCTAATCTTAAATGTAAGGAGATCCATGCTAAACCACTATACTGATTAGGTGCATCGGATCACATCAGCATTTTTGGTACAAAAGCAATAATAATATTCCAACTAGTATAACCTTAAATGAATGCCATAAAGCTGACTACTCCACTGTTAAACCCAAAACCAAGGCTTAGAACTAGGCTTTTGAAATTAAATAAAAGAAAGAAAGTAAAGTGTGGGTCCTTATTTTATAATAAATTCTGTCCCTTACATACAAACATCCAGATGTTGTCTGACATTCCAGTGTGTCATGCAAATCCAGTTGATACAATAAGAAAATGCACCAGCGTCATAAGAAGAAGCAGAAGGAGCACTTTTAGAAGATTCATAATGTTTAGAAAATACAGAAAGGATTACACTTTCCTAAAAGGCACCGAGTAAAGCCACAAAAACATCAAAAATCAGAGCAAAAGCCATTTCTGGATAAGAACTTGTCATGTAACCCTCAGGTTTTTTACTACTAAACATTTATAGGCTAGCTGTCCTTATGGGCCATTTTAGGTCTAGTCATATTTCCTTTCTATATTTGAATTAATATCTCCCGTTTGATGTTAAGACTGGCTGCCCCATCATATGGCTGATAATTATATATTATACCTAATGAGATTAACTGGAGTCATATCATAGATAGTTTGAGGGGACTCATGTGGGACAACTCATTTAGGAGCTACTGCTGTCCATTACTAGTACACGGGGCAGCCCTAGGGTAAAGTTTTTATTATCCATCCATAGATCTAAGTAGAGCTTGAATATGAACAGGGATGAGTTTTGTTTTACATGGATGAGGAGTCTGTTCCAGAGCAGTGGTATCCTCTGTGAGATATACTTGGCCCTCCAAACCATTCTGTTGATGTTATAGAAGAGCCAAACCATTCTGTTGATGTTATAGAAGAGACAAACATATAGTATTTTGACTTCCAAACCAAATGGACCACCACTGACTTAAAAACAAATACTTTTATTATTCCAGAAATTAAGCAATTTCTTCCATCAGATTCTGATGAAGTCCATGCTTTGTTGGACAAAAGCGCTTAATTTCTGGGGAGTTCACCTCTACAAAGAGGCCAGTCATGAGTGGAGTCCCTCAGGGATCAGTCCTTGGACCTCTCCTTTTTAGTATTTACTTCTCAGAAGTCAAGGCCAATGTCAGTGGTCTCCAGATGACTACATTTGCAGATGATTGCAAATTAAGAGCTGTCATTGAATCTCATACTGACACAAATGTTCTCCAGGAGGGGCTGACAGAGACAAACAGCTGGTGTCAGAGCCATGGACTAAAACTATATGCCAAGAAATGCATAATAGTGTCCTTTGGAAAGTCATCCATCCCTGGTAACTATCATACTGACAACACATCCCTTAGAGTTGACCCAGTAATCAGGGACTTAGGGACACACATTGATAGTAATCTAGCCTTTGATCATCATGTGTCTACAGTGGTGAGGAAATCATTCTATGTTGTGCAACTTATAAACAAAGGTATGGCATCTAAGTCCAAGGAACTCATTGTTCCACTGTATTCATCATTCATCAGACATATCATTGAGTACAATGCCCCCTTTGTTATGTACCTAACCAGGCATATCCAGCAACTGGAATGTCCTCACTAAAAGAATACAGGGTGTAAGTAAAATGTCCTGTGTGGGTTGCCTCAAGACCCTATCCCTGTATTCTGTCTCCTGCAGGATTTTAACGGGAGATCTATGCCTGGCATACATGGCATTGTCAGACTCCACTCTAATGAGGGCTGAGTACACCGAGACTATAATTTCCTTGGATCTAGATGCCATACCTTTACTTATAAGTTGTGCCATATAGAAGGACTTTCTTACCACTGTGGACACATGGCAGTCAAAGTTCAGGCTACAACCTATCTGTGTACTTAGATCTTTCACCTCTGAGTCTACGGTTAAGATTGTGCTATTGACGTTGTTATTTGCAGGGGTATTTGACTTCCCAAAAGGTATGATAATGCATTTTTTCACATTTAGTTTTAGACTATGGTTCTGGCACCAGTCATTTGTCTGATCTAGACCCTCCTGAAAGATGTCTACATCACTGAGGGATTCAGTTATTGCCCCCAGCTTGCAGTCATTGGCAAACTTTATCATTCAGAGGCCTTAAACATTAGCCTTGACTTCAAAGAAGTATATTATGAATAGCAGTTGCCCCAGCATTGAGCCCTATGGCACACCACTATTAGCTGGCCTCTTGCTGAATCTGGATTCACCCACTATAACCACATGTGCCCTGTCTGTGAGCCAATTGACTATCCATCTGGTGATGTATTATGCCCAGTTTTGTGAGTTTATTTATAATACCAGAGTGGGGAATTGTGTCAAACACCTTTGCCGGGTCAAGGTAGGCAGTATGTACTGTTTAACCTCATCCATAGCATTAGTGACTTTCTTAAAGAAATCTATCAGATACAGTTGGCGTGACCTGCCCTTGACAAAGCTGAATTGGGTCAGGTCCAGTGTTTAGAGGTTTCTCGTGTCATTATCAGGTCCATGATTATTCTTTCAATGGCCTTACATATAAGACTAGTCAAACTTCTCAGTCTGTAATTTCCATGGTCAGTTGATGGTCCCCCTTCATGATGAGGGCTGACAGTTGGTGTCTGTCAATCTATCAGGACAAAGCCAGTCCAGAAGTTTTGGTTCAACAGTGATCCTAATAGGCCTGATAAGTCCTGATTTAAGCGATTTAAAACTCAACTTGGTATATCTTTAGGCCCAATGAAACCATGTTTTTAGCTTTAAAGAGTGCAGTGGCAATTTGTTCTATGGTGATAATTGGCAGGGAGTGGTGGAGGGTACTCTTTGAGGGAGAACTAGGGGTGATGGGGAGGTGAAATCTGAGCTGAATTTGGCAGCCATCAGATTTAGTATATCTCTGGCTGAGTATACGTGATGCATCTACAACTAATTCTGCACATTTTGGGTGTTGCCGTTAAAATTATGGACGTAACTGAAAAATGCCTTATAGTTATCCTTAGCTATGGAGGCTATTTTTACCTCAAAATCTACTTTCAGAGACTTGACTAGTTACCTGATTCGCTTGCTTAGACTAATGAGGGACTTTTTGCTCTGTTGTGCATATTCACTCTTACTTCTCGACAGGATTTTTTTTTTCTTTTCTTTTGTTGTACAACCTGTGAATGTCAGAGGTGCAGCAGGGTGGATTGCTTTTGTGGTTTAACTTGGGTTTATTTCGGTCTGGTACTGCTGTTTCTATACAGTTGTTTATATGGTCATACATGGTTTTGTGTATGCCTCTACATAGAGTTATATGTTTCCTGGATCTGGTGGAGCTTTGAAGCTAACTATGCTTGCCCTTAATAGAAGCAATTTGCCTTAAAGAAGTTCTTAAAGTTATTGGGGTTACGTGGGGGGACTAGTTTTACCTTTATTTCAAGGGAGACCACTTTGTGATCTGATCTTACAAGTGAGGACATTACATTTGAGGGGGTGCAGCACTCTCCCATATTTGTGACTACCAGATCTAAGATATTTTTTCCCTTAGTGGGAGTGCAGACCTGCTGCTCCAGGACATTTGAATTTACAAAGTCAAGAAATCTTTTGGTCTGCATGTAAGTGGTTTTGTATGCCTCCCAATTAATGGATGGGTAGTTAAAATCATCCATCTTCTCACTTCTGTCACATTACCCTGGGCTTTGGGATCAACACTGGTTGTTAGTTACTAACAGGTCAGTGTTTAAGCTCTTGCTTCTGACTTTTTAAACCCTGCACAATGTCCATCCTATCCAGTCTGTTTCTAAGAGCTCCTGGTTCATATCACTCAGTTCACCCATGAAGATCATCAAGTCTAAGGTGACGGCTGCTCCCAGAACTCACCCTCAGACCTTATCTTATTTTTTATTGACATCCAGCTGTCATAACAAACATACCTCTCATTTATCCAGATTTTCACCACATATGTTTGACCTGTTTCTCATAAAATTGTAGTTTTCTGGCAAATCCCTGGCAAATCATTAAGGACTGAAGTCACAAAATAATGGCAGACATTTGAGTTTCAGACTTCATATCCTTCAGAAAATTCATGCTATTGTAAAACCTGTTAGTCTATCAACTTTCTAGGTTTGTGAGAACATTATATAAAAAGTGTCCCTATTTTTAGGCCTTTGTCCCCCATTATTTGTGGCTTTGTCCAGATTTCTTACTTTGAGGGTGAAGAGGTATGATAATAAATGCAATAATAGTGTTTTAAAATGCACCTTTTCCAATTACAGCCATGTTAATGACTTAAGATAAATCACTGCAAGCAAAATAATGACCAGGTAAATCACAAGGATCACTGCCAGTTATTGCCCCAACAGTATACAAAAATAGACCACAGTTTGTTAAATGTCTTTGTGGAGTCTTTGTTACTGCATGAGCATTACAATTTATAAACATATCTGTGCAATGCGATGTCTGATGAAATCTTCTTCCAATAGCAAAATATAATCACCTAAATAGTATTTTGTTTACCCCATAACTACTGCTGTTCTATCAATCTCAAAGATATGTCATCCTCAAGAATTCAAAAAATCCAGAAAACATTATTCATGAAATATAGTACTAACATATGAACCTATATTTGCAGAGGGTAAATGATGTTGCAGAGTGCAACCTTTCCCATAAAGGTTGCACCATTTTACAAGACCAAATCATTTAACAAAAACATTTTACAAGACTAAAACATTTAACAAAAATCCGCATTGTCACTTTCACATCCGCAGTATGAAAAATTGCCTGTATTATTACCTTTAAAACTATAGGGAGTTTAATGTCATCTATTCATTTTTATAAGTAAACCACAGTACTGGTGGTAGGCAGGGGTGTAGCTAGGATTTTCAAATTTGTACTCACAGCTCTCAAACTGCTAGCCCCCCTCCTCAGCCAAGCTACAGCCATTCTTGTAATTCATGGTTCGCTCTTTTAGTGTCGATGAAGAGGGATTCGCTGTAATGCCTCTTCAGTAATATAATATAGATTCACTCAAACTCGGTTCCTTGAATTGAAAATGAACCTGAAAGTCAGTTCTTTGAAAAATGCAGCATGGTAGTTGGGGTAGAGGATTCATGCTTTTGTTTTCTGTAACTAAGGTGCAGGTTTTGAGCTTGAGTAAATTACTAACCACCTGCTACCCCTAACTAGGGTGTTTCATTCACACACACACACACACACCCTATCTACCTCTTAGTGCAAGAAATATGGACGAAGCCTAAAATAAACAGGGACAGATATTAAATAATGCTCTCGTGAACTTAGAAAGTTGCTAGAATAACAGGATTTGTGCTAATATGAGAAAGTTGCTATAATAACAGGATTTGTGCTAGTATGAATTTTTCTAAAGGACATGAAGTCTGAAACTAAAATGTCTGTCATTATTTAGCAACTTCAGCCTTCAATGATTTTCTAGAAAATCACAAAATTTATGAGGAACAGACAAAAAATATGGGGCAAAAACCTGGACATACTGCAAAATTTGGACAGTTGAGAGGTATGTTACCTACCTACCACGCACACACACACACACACACACACACACACACACACACACACACACACACACACACACACACACACACACACACACACACACACACACACACGCACATGCACACACGCACACCCACACACACATTAAGGAAACCACAGTAAATAATTTCTCCAAAGCCAACTTCATGCTTCTTAAGACAGAAGTGGTGAACTTCATGACACCCATGCAGATGGACAATACAGTTACAACTGCTGAATCCTACACAACTGCACTCTATAAGCACTTACACGAGTGCATGGATCATGCTATCCCAAACCGAACCAAGACGCTATCCTCCAAAAAAAGGAAGCCAATCTGGTGGTCCCCTGCCATAAACAAACTGTACAACAAAAGGAAGAAACTGTTGCAAAAGAGAGTAAAATCCCATGAGTGGAGGAGCTCTCTGGTCAGCCTCAGTAAGAGGCTGAGATCCCTTATAAGATCCTCCAAAGCTAGCTACAAAAACAAAATTGCCACTAAATCCAAGGACAACCACAAAGCATTCTATAGCTATGACTAGAATCTAGATGGCAACACCCAGATTTGACCTGAGTTACAGCACAAAGGCACGAAAATTACAGAACCAACTGATATTGCCAACATCCTGGCAGATCGGTTCAGTGCTAACTTTACCCCCCCTCTCATCCCCTAAAGGGCCCATATCTATACAGGAAGAATGCAGAATCCCTGTAATCACAACTACGCAGGTAAATGCTGCACTCTCTAAAGCCAAAAACACAGCATCCATGGGACCGGACAACATCCTAGGCTGCGTTTTACATGAACTTCAGAATGAACTGGCTCCCCACTTAAGTACCATGTTCAATAATAGCCTTGCATCAGGCTTTGTGATCACTGAATGGCACACAGCAACAGTTATCCCACTCCACAAAGGGGGAGCCACCACTGAGCCTGGGAACTATTGTCCTATTAGCCTGACGAGCCTGGTCTGCAAGGCCATGGAACGTATCATCATGGAACTCATAAACAAAGACATTGGTAACCTCCAAACTCTGGATCCCACCCAGTTCGGGTTTGTGAAGGCAGATCATGCCTCCTGAACCTGACTGACTTCTTTGAGGCAGTGACCAAAGCCGTGGATGAGGGTAAGGTGGTTCGCACAGCCTATCTTGACCTTGCCATGGCTTTCAACACCATCCCTTATTCTGGAATTATAGCTAAACTCACTAAACTAGGTATAAAGCCCTATGTCACAAGATGGGTTGCCAACTGGCTCACTGACAGAACCCACACTGTAAAAGTTACAGACTCCAAATCTGACCTCAAGGCAGTGACAAGTGGAATGCCACAGGGTTCCGTCCTGGGACCTCTCCTGTTTAGTATCTACTTCTCTGAAGTGCAGGCTAACACAGAAGGCCTCTGGCTGATGAAGTGCTCAGATGACTGCAAACTAGGAGCCATAGTCAAGTCTCCAAATGATGTGGACATCCTACAGTAGGGCCTCACTGAGACAGATGCCTGGTGTCAGAGCCATGGCCTCAAGCCCAATGCCAAAAAGTGCAGTGTCATCCCCTTTGGTAAAAACTCTGTACCCATGAACTACCACATAGGCAGCAATCTACTTAACACCAATTGCATGATAAGAGACCTTGGGACCCAGGTGGACAGTAGTCTCTCCTTTGATAGTCACATCGCCACAGTAGTCAGGAAGTCCTTCTACGTGGCACGCCTCATCATAAAAGGGTTCTCATCCAGGAAAAAGAGGTCATTGTTCCCCTCTACTCGTCACTCATTAGACCCATTATAGAGTACAATGCCCCTTTTGGAATGTTCCTCACAAGACATCTACAGCAGCTGGAAAGGCCACAGAAGTACCTCACAAAGAGGATTACTGGCCTCAAACAAATGCCTTACACTGACCGCCTCAAAAAACTCCAGCTTTACTCCATAGCATATCGCCTACTCCGAGGTGATCTCTGCCTAACATATAAAGCTATGTCAAACCCAGAGCTGTTGGACATGCTACACCTAAAGAAATCCCAATCCCTCCAAGCTACACACTCTAGGGACCTAAACCTTGTCACCACAATAAACAGGACATGTTGGAGGGATAGATTCCTGTCCCAGAAACTTCCTATACTCTGGAACAAGCTACCCATCTATGTCAAAGTTCTTCTTAGCACTCTTCAAGAAAAATCTTGATGAGTGGATGGGAAATAGGAAATACACGCTGGGATCACTTCTGTCTCTCTGCTGGACAGTGGCACAGGAAAATAACTTTTTTGGGTGGCATAAGCTATGGTACCTTGCTGGCTAGACTTACGTAGGCCCTTAAGCCGATAGCCTAGTACCTACCTATGAACCTATGAATACCTTTCAACTTCTTAGAGCAACAAACCCATAAATAAACCTGAGGCAAAGGCCCAAAAATAAGGATTTTTTTTTTAAATATTGCTCTTATAAACTTACTAAGATAATAAAAAAGTAGTAGGTCTTGCATTAGTATGAATTTTCTGAAGGGTATGAAATCTGAAACTCAAATGTCTGCCATTATTTTCTAACTTCAGTCTTTAATGATTTGCCACTATTTTGCCAGAAAACTGCAATTTTTGAAAAACGGACCAAAAATGTGATGCAAAAATATAAAATTGCCAGACAATACAGCTGAGAACCTGTCAAAGAAGGGACCCCATTTTAATATGAGCACTGTTAACTTGAGCAGCTGACAAAATTAGAGAATCTACATGCATTTCTGAAATAAAAGTAATGTATAACTCTGATCATTACAGTTTGTAAACCCTCCACGTTTTCTTCCAAAATTGCTATTTTGCGGAGGGATTATTAGGGGGAGAGCAACATTTTGAGCCAAAATTGGGAACAGTTGAGAGGTTTGGATATTCCTAATTCTATAAAGCGATTTATTTGCACATACCTCTCAACCTCTTAATGCAGGAAATCTGGACAAGGCCAAATATATTGGGGGAACATACAAACAGTACTAAAAATTGATCTTGTATAAACTTAAGAGAGTTGATAGAATAACAGGTCTTGCTTTAGCATGCATTTTTCTGAAGATTATGACGTCTGAAACTTAACGTCAGTCATTATTTAGTGACTTCATTCATAAATGATTTGCCAGAAAAGTGTTATTTTGCATTTTACAGCCCAAAACCAATAAATATCTGCTAAACAATGCAATGCAGTCTCACAATGAAACTAGACTTAGCATTAAAACTTCTCTGCCCTTGAAACTCACATTCATTGAATCAGCATTGAAACCCACATTCAAAGAAAATATATTTTGCCAGTGGCAGATAAAGATTAACTTTGGGCTATTTTCAAATCATAGGCCCTTTGCACATGAAACATAAACATGCTCTTTGAAACACCTTCCTGAGTGTATTAAATTATATTCCTTGTACAATACAGTATAGTTGCTAGACAGTGTTTTAAATTTATTGTTTTGAACATTTTCCAGTAAACAATGAAACAAAATGCATGCACCGATAATGATAAAACAGTCCAATTCAGAACTTCTACAGTCCACCAGTATCAGTAAATATGCACAATCTCTGAACTAGTAAAAGCCATCTACATGATTCCACATTAAAGAAATCTGTAACTAATGAAGAGGCTGCTGCTAGCAAACAACTTTATATTTCATGGTTTCATCTACAAATAAAGTGTCTGTTGTCCTTGAGGAATAAATTGCCTATGTTGCATTAAAAAAAAATGATACGCTAGTAATATTGCAATAGGGAATGGATGGCAAACTGATAACAGGTTCATAGTTACTACTATATATCCTCGCCAAAAAGGACTACAGCATCCACCCCCCTTTACAACACAGTACAGTATCAGCAATGCATCTACCTACTGTGGGAGAAGAACCCACAGCCTTCTGCATCAAAAGCAAGTATACTACCTGTTGTGGTATTAACAGTACAAGCAGACTCGGCATAAGCAGCACTAAACTTTAGTTCCCCTACAGCTCTCAGCTCCTTGTAAAATGTACACGCCACTCAGCTGTATCTCTGAACTTTGCAGCACAAGAAATCTGGAAAAAGCCAACATTTATTGGGGGGGGGAACAAAAGCCAAAAAAACAGGGACACATTTTAAACATTGCTTGTATAATTTTGGAAAGTTGCTAGAATAAAATGCTGTGTTACCACCATGCATGTCTTGAACCCAAAAACATATGCACTACAGTCAGTGTAATATACCACTATGCTAAATCAGCAGTTTGAGGAACAGGAAGACTGAAACTTAATGGCTATCACTTAGCTCTCAACCTCTTAGCACAAAAAACCTAGACAAACAAAGCCAATAATGAGGGAATACAAATTCAGTTCTCGCTTCCACCTTAGAACAAAAAAACTGGACAAACAACAAAAACAATAATGGGGGAAATACAACTTCAGTTCTCACTTCTCACCATAGCTCACAACTGTTTGTAACAAATCTGAACAAAGTTCAGAAATGGTGGTGATTAGGGACTTTAGGCTCTTCTTACCCTGAAGCAAAGGTACAGGGTTTGAGCCTGAACACCTATAGCCAGCAGGTGTATTATGTGGGGGGCATTTACACACACACACACACACACACACACACACACACACACACACACACACACACACACACCCAATTGCCCTACCTGATAATCCGTTCACCTGATTGCCTTCACCACAATGATAATCTATTCATGATTGTTTTCACCACAATGATAATCCATTTGTGATTGCCTTGCTCTTCCACTCACACACACACACACACACACACACACACACACACACACACACACACACACACACACACACACACCCAATTGCCTTACCTGATAATCCATTCACCTGATTGCCTTCACCACAATGATAATCCATTCATGATTGTCTTCACCACAATGATAATCCATTCATGATTGTCTTCACCACAATGATAATCCATTTGTGATTGCCTTGCCCTTCCACTCACAAACACACACACACACACACACACACACACACACACACACACACACACACACACACCCATTTGCCTTACCTGGTAATCCATTCACCTGATTGCCTTCACCACAATGATAATCCATTCATGATTGTCTTCACCACAATGGTAATCCATTTGTGATTGCCTTGCCCTTCCACTCACTTGACTCCACCATAATCCAATACATTCAAGCTATGCACATTTCCTGCTTGCAGCCAGCCAGCTAGACATGATGTGAGCTCAATTCTGACTAGCTGGTAGGTAGCCATGAAATGTAACTTAAAGGAGTCAGCATACTTAAAGGAGCCAATACTGTTTATGTAATTTTTTTAACTAAAAAGCTACCCCCTCTTCTAAAGAAGTTGTACTGAAATCAGTACAGTGCGTATGCCTCCCGACGTCCCTGGTGGTAGGGACTTCTAGCTGGGGGAAGACAAGATGGTGGCCAGTTATTTTTATACACTGGTGCAGGATGTATCCACCTCATCTATACCCTTCTTTCCATGTTTGTTTTAGGCACTGTATATGGACCCAGATTCATAGAAGGGTTTGTAAGATTCAGAGTTTGAATTTTTTTAAACAATGAACACTGAACACAGGAAAAAAAGTACAACAGTGATTTATTCAAACATCTAAAGTCATGGTAAGTTTACTTACACAGCTTTGATCACTGTTGCAACAGCATGTAGTAATATGGGACAAATGCTAAAACCTAGAGAGCCAGGGAGGAGGATTGTAGATCAGAGTGCTGTAGTCCCTGGAGAACTGATCAAGTAAATTCAGTTCTGTCACTGAATAAAGCATCAGTCTTGTAATGATTGGTGAAGGTGTGTACAGATGATGAAGCAGCTGCCTCCAGAATAGATCAAATGTCCATCCCCATTTCAAAACTAGCTTATAAGTAGCCATAACTATGGAAAAGTAAGTTTTAGCTTTCTGAGGTAGGGACTTATCATGGTGGGAGTAAGAAAAATGAATGGAATGAGACAGTCATTCAGATACTGTCTGTTCAACACTTGCAGCCATTTTTGTTTCCATCAAAAGAAATAAAGAACTGGTCTAAAGCTCAAAAGTCTTTTTTTTTCTTTCTGTCAGTTTAGTATCTGTGTAATTTGTGGATATCCAGAGTAAGCAGGCTACTCTTTCTCCTATTTTTAGGTTCAAGAAAGAACACAGAGAGATGAATACACTTGTTCAAACTAAATTCTGAAACCACTTTTGGCATAAAGTAAGAATTATTTTTTAAAGTTCCCTTCTCTATGAAATACGAGGAAAGGCCGGTTCACAATTAAAGTTGGCAACTCACATATCCACCTAACCGAATTAGAGCAGTAAATAAAACAGTTTTTTATGTCAAGAATTTCAAATCAACTTGATGAGTTAACTGGAAAGGTGATAAAATGAGTTTTCTTAAAGTGTATTTGAAATCCAAGGAATGAGCCATTTGTTTTATTGGTAAATGGATGTTCAAATTCCTTTCATAGTTTGTTTTACTTGGAGTAAAAAAGAAAGGGTGGTGTCAAATGGCATACAGGCAGAAATGGCCAAATGGTGTTTTTTTACAGAAAAACAAGAAAGGCATGAACTGAGCAATTCATGTGGATAGTGGAGAACCAGATGGGTGTCTGCCTTGCTTGGGTCCTGTTCTTCTTCTTGTGGCATCAACTAGCACATCTCTTCCATTTGGATAAAAAGGATATTCTAGTAAAAGCTTTCCTAGTCTCCTTTAATACTTGCAAATCCTGAGAGAAAAGATGCATTAACGGGATCAAAATTCTATCATCCAGTTTGTCAAATGTAGGTTTTTTTGTAGTCTGAGGCGATTAGTGATCACTTGCCCTCGGTGAGTATATCTGTTCTGTAGGGAAGTTTGTGGTAATTGTCCTTGGCCATTTTCATGAGAAAGGTGATCCAATACTGTCTAGGTCAAAAGAGAGCTACCAAGATCATTTATTAAGACGTGTAAAGTGCAAATAGCAGTGTTGCAGGAGACACATTTAGATAGAAAGGAACATGTGAATTCGACAAAGAAAGAATTTCAGGGTGGAAACTTAGGAAAACATCAGGTACAAAGGAAAAAAGGGTTAATATTGACTGCAAGATGGGCTCCAATACTGACAGAAGAAGAAAAAAGACAATAAGGGGAGATTTATGCCAGTAAAACTTATGGAACTTAAGAGAATTTTGGAAGAAATAGTAAGTTTTCAGCAGGAAATATTATTTATGGATAGGGGCTGGTACCTGATTTGCTATTATAAAGATGTAGCAGGTGGATATTGCAGGGGAAAATATAACAAAAGAGGGTAGAGTTTTGGAGAAAAATATAATAAAGTCTGGAGTTTTGGAGAAAGATATAATAAAGTCTGGTAGGGAAGATGTAAATTCAGCAGTACAACCCCAGACATAATTTACATATCATTCCCCAAGGTACAATGACAGGGCAAGACTAGACTGACATTACATTTCATAGGAACATATATTTAACTGAAAGCTTTGAAACACATCCAATAATAAATCTTGCACCAATAAAACTAAGATAAAGATGCAAGGTAATGAAGTAAAGATGATGCACAGTCACTTTTCTACTTAACTATTTAACAGAGAATAATTTAAAGAATGAGGACTGGAAATTATTTTACAGTTATTATAAAAAAACAAACATTTCATCAGAAGGGATATCTAGTGAGTGGGATACAATGAAAATAAAATTTAAAAACTGGTAGAAATAAAAGAGAAAAGAGACATGGAAAATAATATGTATTATTTATAGGATCTGACAAAAGTTAAAGTTTTGCAGAATAAGGGGAATCTCACAGAACAAGCATAGGATCAACACTATGTATGAGTTTAGAAAGGTTGCAATGAAGCAATTGTTTTTTGACAGCAACTCCACAGTATAAACATTTGTAGTACAATGACTTAGGCAACAGAAAATAAAAAGGGCTGTTGTCAAATTTAGGCAGCCTGTAACAAGAAAAAGAACTAGAGACCCTATGGAGACATTAACGATATTTCACATATCTTATGTAAATGTCTATAAAGCAGAGGAATGTAGAAACCAAGAAAAGGTAGAAATAGAAATATTTATGGAAGATTTAATTGTGCCATGGTTAGAGTTAGATAATGTCTGACAATTAATAGCTATGATAGTAGGAGATGAGACAAAAATGGTGATATATAATTAATCAACAGTGAAGTCTAATAACCAGATGGTATTCCTGTGGAAGTCTGGAAGCTGGGAGGGAAAAAATGGATATAGATCTGGAAGGGTTTGTTTAACACTATTTTAAAATGGGGGAGTACAAGCATCTTGGAAGAAAGTTATAATGGCTGTATAACCCAAACAGGGTACAGAACCTTCAAACCCAGCTTTGTGTAGACCCAGTTAAGTGCTTATAGCTATATTAGCTAAAAGAATGGCAATGGTATTGCCAAAAATCAATAGATAGGCATCAGTGTGATTTTGTGGATGGGAGACAATCACTTGACAGCCTTAATGGAAAAATGATAATTTAGATGGCAACAGAGTGAAAGTAAACAATGCTAGTGGGGTCTTGATGCAAAGAAAACATTCAATACAGTAATCTGGAATTTTATGAGAAAGGCAAAGGTATGCGTTTCCTAACAGAATAGCAGGGTTCATTAGGAGGATAACTGAAGGGTCAGAGGCAAGATTTGAGGAGTTAGGGTTCCTCTCTGACAAGCTGTGTTTGAATAAATGAACTAGGCATGGGTGTTCTCTTTTCCCTTTGTTATTTGCTTTATATTTAGAGCCATTAGCAAAGAAAATAAGTGCAAACAAATTCAAGGATATAATTGGTATGGTAATCAGGGAAAGTTGGCTTTATTCACAGACAATATTATTTTACACTTGACAGATTCAGAAAAGGACATTTCATTGTGTAGAACATTCTGAGATAGTTAGAGGCCTTTTCAGGTTATAAAGTAAATGAAGATAAAATAAAGGCTGTAGCAGAAAACTATATGCCCGCTCTTGAATTGGTTCAGCACAACTCATATATATAGGGATGAAGTGTTTGGGTGTATATATTAAAAGGAATTACTTGATGGAAACTAAGGATACATAGGAAAAGACTACACAAAGCATAACATAAAAACTGAAAAGCTGGAATCTCTTGATTATAGATATGGATTCAAGATACAAGCAGTGGAATTATTTCTTGTCTCTTTAGATTTATGCAAGTCAGGCATAGCTTTATCAACCAGATGAGAACTTGTGGTCATAATTAATAAAGAATTGAAAGAATTCATTTGGGAGGTGAAGGGTTAAGTGATATAAGGCGATTTTCCCAAAAGAACAAAATGATTTAGGATTACCTGATTTGAAGGGTTATTTTAAAGCTACACAATTAAGGCTCAATATATATATATATATATATATATATATATATATATATATAAAACACAAGCAGAGAGTTATAAATCACAGTGCACATGGATAATGATGAAATGGGGGTGACGGCAGAGTTTGAGAAGTAAGGTGAGACTATGATTTGGATGCAGGTCCTTAGGCAGAACATCGTCAACCATACAGAATACTACATTCAGAAAGTAGGAGAAAGTGTTCAACAAATGAAGCCAACAATGGAATGGAAAAGGAAGTTTTTACCAATATGAATTACTACAAGTAGAAGTACAGAACAGTGACAACAAGAGGCTGGAATTTACTGGAGAAAATAAGCAAAAGAGCCAAGGCACTGGCAGCAAATAACTAGAAAGAGAAAGGTAACAGAGTGGGATGCTGCAAAGCAGATATGTGCACTGTAGGTTAGAGATAGCTGCCCTATCAGGGATTGATAAAACAATATAGGCAAAGACAGAGGGGGAGAGAAGAGTTATGTGAAAGATTAGCTCTAGTAGAGTTTTTAATTGTGGATAGAACAGAAGTTGCTTTTGAGAAGGGGATAATTAGTTAGAGCATATAAAATATTAAATTCTAACCATACCTCTCAACCTCTCAGAACAAGAAATCTTGACAAAGCAATATATAAACGTGGGACTAAGGCCCCAAAATAGGGACAATGTTTACATATTGCTCTTACAAACTTAGAAAGTTGACAGAATAACAGGTTTTGCATTATCATGAATTTTCTGAAGGGTATGAAGTCTGAAACTCAAATGTCTGTCATTATTTTCTAACTTCAATCTTTAATAATTTGCCACTAATTTGCCAAAAAACACAATTTTATGAAAAATGGACACAAAATATGAGACAAAAATCTGGACATTTTGTGAAAATCTGTACAGTTGAGAGGTATGATTCTAACTATAAGAATAAATCAGAGGAGGTTAGAAAAGATTGGGAGGAGAGAACATAAAATATACAAAAGAACAATAGGAGAACATCTATAAGGCTCAGAAGTGTGCAAGAAGTCCAGAAAGTTTGGGATTTTTGCTTGGAAGTGTTTACACAGGTACTGTTAAACCCCAAGCAGTCTTCAGAGAATGTTTCCTCAGAAAGCTAACAAATACTGGAGGTGTGATGTGACAGAGAGAGGTAACAGGGAAAATGTTTTTAAGAATTTAATGACTTGGCAGATTTTAAAAATTCTTTGTCAGAAATGTTGTGGGAACAAATGGTTATAACTATGGAAATAATTATTTCGAGCTGGAATATATAATTTGAATTGTCCAGAAATGCTACGGTGTTACCAAGTTTAATGTTGCTGGATGCTGAGTTAGTACAGTAGAAAATCAAAATCTAAACCAGTTGTAATTGAAGTACTGAATATTGTAAGGGAGATAAAAGAACCAGAGGTGGAAACTTTAGAAAAGGGATGAAGCAAACTACATAGAAATAAATGAAATTTCTAGGAAGAATGCAGGCAAAATAATGTTGAGAAGGAGGAGGAATGAAGTTTCAGGGAAGGCAAGAAATGGCAATGGCTGTAATACTGGCAAGAATGATATTGTTAAAAGAAAACGTGTATCATGCATTAAATGAAAAATGTTTGCTATGGTTTGTTTGCCTTTTTTCCTTTCTTTTCTGTTAGAATATCTGGACCTCTGTCTGCAATGTAAGAAGTTAATAAAGGCTTTAGAAAAATGAGATAACTTCCCAAATTGAGGTGAAAACCTAGATTTTTTTAAAAAGATTCCTGATAAATAGCAGAAATTCTTGATAATTTTGAAGAGAGTCTGCAAAAGTAAGGCAATTATCTAAATATGGGCTGTATGAGTGCCTTGCAGCCTGTAAAAAGCAATAATACTAGTGCTAGACACTTTGTGAATACTCTTGGATGAATGGCTATGTGAGGACAGGTGACTTTTAGGTCCAGAGTCACTGAAAACATAGCCAAGGAATCAGATGAAAAAAAGTGATTGGAGGACAAGCATTTAGAATTCTGGGACTTCTATGTAAAGGTTTAAGAAAGACAAGTCCAATACAGGTCTCCATTTCCCTTCTTTTTCAGCACTAGGAAAATTCTTGAATAAAATAATTTTCCTCTTTTGAGAAACTGGAAATGGTTCTATGATGCCTTCAGATAATATATGGGAAATGATGGGAGGCAAGTCAAAGGTTTGATTCTCTGGGTGTAAAGGGATGGGATGTGTAAAGTGGTGTAGCTGTAGCATTGTTGCCTCACAGCAAGAGGTTCTCCGGTTTGATTATTGGCTGGAGTTCCTTCTGTGTGGAGTCTGCATGTCCTCTATGCATTTGTGTGGGTTTTCTGTGGGTGCTCCAGTTTCCTCCCATATTATAAGGCATTGCATCTGAAGCATTTCTCCCCAAGCCTCCACTAAAAAAAATTGGCTTTGTTCCAAGTTAGACTTTCCTGGTAAACAAATGTTAAATAAATAAATAAAGGAACCTCTAAGTTTGGAGGCAATGAGTCCCACTGCCACTTGAATCAAATAGGGATACTTTTTGCCACTCAGAAGTCTGTAGGCTTCTGATTCTAGGATAAAATATAGAGAGAAAGACTGGTTGCAAGGTTTAGATGGTGGTCAGGTTTGGGAAGGGAGAGGGATGAAAGAAAAGATAGTCATTTTTCTTTAGACTGTGCTTGGGCCTTGGCAGTACCCCCTTATTTCTCTCTGAACTGCCTTGCCATTGTTTTTTGCACTGTTGCTTCCCAGATTTATGCTGAGATAGAAGAGTCCAGGACTGTAAGGGTAATTCCTATTATATTTAATAACAGGAAATTGAAAAATGTGCTTCACCCATCGGATGACTTTCTCCTTCGCCTCAAATATTTTAAAATTTAGATTCTTTTGAAGGTGGGGTTGAAGAAGGAGAAACGTTTATTTTTTTACTTCCCTTTTTTGGAGTATCCAAATACAAGCTCTAAGATATATCAGATGTACAGTCTTCACTATAGTAGCCTGGTATGTCTTCCCTAACTATCACATGAGGGATACCACGTGGCCCTTCCAAAATTATTAAGCATATTCATTCCTTCTTAGTAGTAGGCATACATCTGGCCCAAGAGGATGAGACAGAAACTCCGAAAATAGCAACAAAAATAAACTAGGAAGCAAAAACAAAACGGCAGACAGTCCCCAAAACAGTCCAAATACAGTCTAAATGTTCAAAAACACATCAACACTTTATTCCATTAAGTGCTTTTCATCTTGCTAGTAGCAAGACTTCTTCAGATCACAAAGGAGTTGTAATCTTTTGTGATCTGAAGAAGTCTTGCTACTAGCGAGACAAAAAGTGCTTAATGGAATAAAGTGTTGATGTGTTTTTGAACATTTGGACTGTTTTGTGAACTGTCTGTCATTTTGTTTTTGCTTCCTAGGATGAGACAGAAACCCAGCCCTAAGTGATCCCCCTAGGAAGCACACCTGAGGGATCAGAAGGGAAACTCCAATAAGGCCACAGAGGAATCATCCATCTAAGACTGAGGAAGAGATGCTGAAGAAGAAACCACTTCAAATAACTCTCCAACAGTCTTTTTTTTTCTTAGAAGACAGAAGGGGAGGTATGATTACAGACACTGCAGTCCAGAGTAATTTTTATGATGGCCTTAAGCTGCCGGTTCTCTTGAAAAATGTTAATAGAGTTGTACCAAATTCTGATAGCTTGTAGCATAATAGGCTAGACACACACATGAGCAGACATTGTGCAATTCCCATAAACAAAACAAGCAAGCGGTGTGGAAATCTTTATAAGAAATTTGCTTCCACACAGACACTTTCCTTTTCCACTAGACATAGGCAAAAACAAATTAAAACGTTCACACAAAAATGGAAGGAAAGGCCCCAGAGAGGTACTTACCTGCTTAAAAGATCAAGCAAGTTGGCATTCAAACTACTGAAGACATAGCAAAGACTGAATCCGACTGTTATCTTCAATTGCAAGAAAATTCTAAATTTTGGACATTGTATGTCTGACTTTTTAAACAAGAAACATCTTTATGGAATTATCACTTGCGACACAGGCAAGCATACATTTACATAACTAAAAACAAACCATATTAACATATTTTCAGTTGCAAACATTATATACACCACTTATAATCTTCTATACAGTCATTGTCTATCTAACATTACTTATCTCATTCAATTCCTTCCTCCCCTTAAACCTCATTCCTCCTACAAAACATTATCATAAGTCTGTTTTTATAACAGCATACCTTCAAGCTTCATTGGACATATAGTGTGAGTGGAAGGTACACAATTGCTTCTGTAAACTGGCAGGACATTTGATCCATGGCAGTATAAAGTCCCATAAAGCTATAGGATACTTCACCAGTTATCTAATCATGAATATCAGAGATATACAGTACCAACTGCATTTTCCAACAAATTTGGTAAGTCAGTCAACAGCTTAAGTTTGCATGGGTCTATATTAGATAATTGAACTTTTGAAAGTTCAACTGTCATATGATTGAACCATATGATCAAACTTTCGAAAGTTCGAATATCTAATAAAAAAAAATAAAGTACACAAAACACCTACCTGAACATTTTAAGCAGAGGGTCAAGCCCCCCTCTGCCCCCCACATCCCCCGCTCTTTAAATATACCAACTCTGGGAGCGCACTACAGTGCAGAAAAGGGAAATCTTTCCATACTGCACTGTACGGAGATCTCTGTTACAAGGTTCGAACATTCAAAAATCTGATCATATGGTGTCGACCATATGACACTCAAACTTTTGAATGTTTGAACATTCAGTATAGACACATTTGCATGGCTCAGATAGGCTGAACAATATATGAACAGCCAATAACAGTATGCAGCAGCAGCTGTCTCAGGATCCAGAAAGGACTCTAAAAGGTAAGTAATCAAAATCACCAGGATCTCTCCAACTCCCCCATGGGAAGAACAAGCTAAAACCCAATAAGATGTGATGGTGACATCATCTAGTCAATTCCTCTAGTGCCATTGGGTTGATGATGGCCAAACAACTCTTAGCCTTTGGAACATCCATCATTTTTTTAATCCTTACCAATTTGTCTGAGGGTAAAAATGCAGCTGTGGACATAGACTTTATAGGGCCGGATGTGAACCCTAAGAAATGAGCACAATTAGAACAGTCTCATAACGAATCTGAGCCGCTTCAAGCAAGCTCTTCACTCACTTTCAATGGCACTACTACCTTCAACAGGATGTCCATTCCTTGGAATAGGTAATAGTTTAATGTTAAGTGTTAATAAGTGTTATCTTCCAATTATTTGTTGTAGCCTAAATGTTTGAAGTTGGAATAGCTGGTAATATTTAGGAATTTAATGATATTAATGTTCAGAAATGACAGATTATTTATGTCCAGATTACTCTGACCACTAAAGTGCAGGGCACAGTCTTAATCCCAGACTTGGGTATAGAGTGCTGCCTCAGGGTATTTCATTAGTTGCTAACTTTCAAAACATCTAACTTACTATTGTGTCTCACTGTGTTAGCTAGGCAAATGTTAGTTCTTAGCTCTTTATGAATTTGTGTATAGCATATAGTATGGTATGGGACCATTGGGACTCACATCTCTATATAAGTTGCAAACCTACCCAACAGTACTGTTCTTTTTAACCACACTCAAACTGACATAAATGCCATTAGTGGTAGCTGTGCTCAGACTACATGTGGTCAAACGAGTGTTGTATGGTCTAGGGAGCATAACTCTCAACTGCACATATTTTTGCAGAATGTCCAGATTCTGACATCATATTTTTGGTACATTTCTCCTAAAATTGTGGTTTTCTATAACTCAGAGGCAAATTATTGATGGTTAAAGTTAGAAAATACTGACAGACATTTGAGTTTCAGACTTTATACCTTTCAGAAAATGCATGCTAATGCAAAACACGTTAAGCTATTAATTTTCTAAGTTTTTAAGAGCAATATTAAAAAAGTGTCCCTATATTTGGCCCTTTGTGCCCCATTATTGATGGTTTTCTCCAGATTTCTTGCTCTTAGAGGTTGTGGTGTGTGCTAGGGAACAAAATGCATCTCTGTAATAACATTTGGCCTGGAATGTGAGCTGAATGAATGCTTCACTTAAACGTGCTTATGTAGGGGAAGTAGTGAAAGTGAGCAATGCTGCTGTTTTCTTTTTAACAGACACCAAATTATACTCAGTAGCTGCTAAAACATTTCTTAAGTATTTAAAGTGGATTCAAACACAACAAAAGGGGTTCTGACCTTAATTAAAGATATATTACACCCATCCAAAGATGAAGGTATTTATGGCAAACAAAATTAGTGGGTGTTAATAACAGTGAATATCGATCAGAGCAGAATTATTCTGGGCAGCTTTTCTGGGTTCTAATGTCAATAGTTTAAGAGTGTTTGAATCATTTAGAGGGCTTTGGAGAAGTTTAGTGATAATTATTGAAGGCAACTTTTATATATTTGTGATACAGGGAAATATTGCCAGCCCAGCTATTTGGAATTTTGTAAATAATTCTATGTCACTTGTGAATATTGATATGATTTATACAGAACTGTATGTTATATACTGAGCTAAGATCTATCCACAGTGTACCCTGCTGGAACATAGAAGATTGACCTGCAAAACTTAAGAATAGTTGAGGTTAAGTTACTTTATAACTGGGCCATAAAAAAAGATGTTATCTCTCAGTATCAATTCAGTAGCAGACACAATTTCTTGAGCTAGAAGTCTTTCTACCAGAAGAGAAGTAATTACTAGGTTTCAAACGTAAAAGCGTGCTATTGTATTACAACTTCCAAGATCTGTAAAGATCTGAGAGATATGTATTTTTCACACAGAGATATTAAATTCTATTAGTTTCTGTTAAGCCTGGGAACTAAAGTCAGGTGACAAAGAGTGATGTCATCCAAACTGGATGGACAGCGCAGTGGTGCAGCAGTAGCATTGTCACCTCACATCAAGAGGTTCTCCGGTTCGATTTTCAGCTGGGGTGCCTTCTGTGTGGAGTCTGTGTGTTCTCCCTGCATTCATGTGAGTTTCCTCTGGGTACTTCAGTTTCTTTCCGCATTACAAAAACATGCATCTGGAGCATTTCTCCCCAGGCCTCTGCTGAAAATTGGTTTTGTTCCAAGTCGGACTTTCCCAGTAAACAAATGTTAAATAAATAAAAGCTGGCACAGCAGTAATGTTTGGTATGAATTTGAGAACTCTTTCAGAGAGAGACTGTGCATTTTGTATTTTGTCTAGGAGCTAGCAAGAACATCCACTCATTATTTGCACTTGCCTTGCTGTAAGTAAGATTTAGGGCATAGTATCTATTTTAGATATAGATAGGAATATAGCAAAGATTAGTTTAGATGTTTTCTGTATTTATTTGAGACTGTCCTGCAATGTTGTTTTAAAATATTTCCTGTGATTTTGAACTCTGAAGTTACTGTGTTGATTGGCTGAGTATTGTCTTGTTCTTTTAGTTATTATTAAATATATTTAAACCTATCTTTGTGGCTGATATTTATGAGACATATTTAAGCTCTTAGAGTAATTGCATATCTATTTGGTGACACTGTACAGGCCACTCCAATAGCCTTGCTTGGTCAGACTACCATTTGGATTATTAGTAACATTACACAGTAGGATTGGACACCCTTTGTTAAGAGCCTTAAGTAGCTGATAAAGAGTTGGCTGGTGGCAGCTAGAACTACCTTATAGTCTGGATAAAAAGGAGCATAGCTAGTAAGCTTGGGCCAGCCTTCCCCAGGTGTGTGTGTGTGTGTGTGTGTGTGTGTGTGTGTGTGTGTGTGTGTGTGTGTGTGTGTGTGTGTGTGTGCGTCTGTGCTTATATATAAATCAAATCTCAAAGTGTGTGTGTTTGTCAGCTACTTGGGCAGGGACACAAAGCACTTGTTGGACAGAGAGGGTGCTGGAGGTTTTAGCTTGGCCACTCAGCTGAGATCTCAACCCTATAGCTGTGCCAGTGGGGAGTCTCAATGGGGATCTGGAGAAAGAGAGAGAAACCAGACCCAGACTGATTGTGATCTATGTCTGCTCTTAAGGGAAATTGCAGTTTATTGTGTGTGTATTTGTCATCCGTCGAGTGTGTACATCCCCTAGCTGTTGCCAGTGGTGAGGATTGAGGCTCCTTGATTACTGGGCCAGTGCAGGGGCATCACAATGTTAATATATTAACACACAACCTGTTATACACACTGCCCAAAAGGAAGATGTTGACTGGCTAAACACAGCCGCTACTTGATTTCCCAAATGAAAATAAATTAATTTGGTAGATCCTTAGAGATGCCTATATCACGATAGATAGGAATACATCTATTCTGTGCCAGCAAAGGGGGTTGTCAGCAGGACTTTTTTTCCAAGTTCATCTTTACTGCATAAGGTTCATAATGTAAGTTTATATTGCAGGAACTCTCAGATTGCAAATTCTTCCATCTTTATTTGTTTCTAGGGTCACGGAAAACAGGTAGATCAAGTCCAAGGACAGATATACAGGCCTTGAAAGAAGAAATGGTGGATAGATCCTGGATACATGACTTTTAGACAGCAATTTGAAATACCCGGGCACTGATATGGGTACAAGAGTCCTTTAATCAGAAGATTATGGGTGTGTTCAGAAGAAGGAAAGCAGATAAAAAAGAAAGAAGGTAAGCCACAGTATGTGTTATTAGAGAATGAGCTCCAAGATATCAAGCAACCATAAAAAGCAGCTGCCTGCTGGATCGGCACCCTTATACTGTGTAAGCCACCATGTCAGAATGCATGATAGATGTTATACATGATAGATGCAAGTACATCAGGACTTCTCATAATATAATATCAAGTAAATTACTGGCAATAATGCAAAAGTCAGACAAGAAGGCCAGCATACAGGCTTTTTAAGAGATAATCAGAATAAAATAACTTACAGAGCCTAGGTAGACAATCATTTGCTTACCTAGCTCTAGTCCTAAATAACTATGGAGTCATGACACTGAGGGCACCTTCTGCATGACCCTTTAATGTCATCTTTATAGGGATCTCTCTTTAAAGCCATACAAAAGATTTTTTTTTAATTTTTGTAATCTAATTGTCATGTTCTAACTTACGACAATTTTATTCATGATTTTATTAAAGTTCTTAGGAGAAGACAGCTAAATCATAAAATACATGCATAAAGTAAGTAAGTAAATAAATAAATAAAGGCATGAAACATCAAAGGTGTTCCTTTTTGGGAGGTGATCTTTGAGCTGAATGATACCTTCTTAGGTTCATAGCTTCATAGGATGATACTAGGCTATTGGTCCGGAGGTTCTTATAAGCCTAGCCAATAATTACGTCCATGGTCCCTCAAAGTCAGCACCTTTTCCCCTGTCCAGCAGGGACACAGGTGGGATCCCAGGGGTGTATTTTCTGTTTCCCATTCAGTCATCCATGTTCCACTTAAAGAGGGCTAGAGAGGCACTCTGCTTAAGATGGATAGGGAGTCTATTTCACAGATGGAGGAGTATTTGGGACACAAATCTATCCCACCAACAAGTTCCATTAAAGTCACAGACCAGGTTAAGGCCTCATGTGCAGGTTGCATGAGTGGAGTTTGACTTACAGATATGCAGCAACTCCATCAAGGCTATGTCTGAGATGGCCTTGTATGCCAGACACAGGTCACCTCCGAGCAGTCTGTATGAGACTGAGAAGAGGGACAGGGCTTTTAGCCTATTTGTATAGGATAGGTGTTTGAGACCCTGGATTTTCCTGGTCAGGAACCTCTGTGGTCTCTCCTGCTGTAGCATGTGCTTCACAAGGTAAATGCCAAAGGGGGCATTGTACTTGATAATGGGTCTGATAAGGGAGGGGTACAGAGATGTTATGACCTCCTTGTTCCTGGATGAAATACCATTATTTATGAGGTGGGCCAGATAGAATGTCTTCTGTACAATGGATATAACATGGTGGTCAAAATTCAGGTTGCTATCAACCTTGGTGGCCATCTCCCTTACAACTGATTACGTGCTTAGTATGTTGTTATTAATGTGATAATTAGTGGAGATGCCATATTCCCCAAATGTGATAATGATGCATTTCTTGGCATTCAGTTTAAGGCCATGCTTCTGGCACCAGTCATTAGTTTGGGTAAGCTCCTCTTGGAGGATGTTCACATCACTAGGGGAATTTAAGACAGTGCTCAGCTTGCAGTCATCTGCAAATTTGGTTAGCAACAGATCACTGGTTTTGGCATGCAGCTCAGAAAAGTATATCCCAAACAGTAGAGGCACCAAGACAGATCCTTGGGGTTCACTGCTCATTATGGGTCTACTACTAGATGTGGCTTACCCTATTTTGACTGAGTGGGTTCTATCAGTGAGCCAGTTAGCAACTCATCTGGTAACATATGGGCTGATGCCTAGCTAGGAGAGTTTATCTATTATGCCCAAGTAAGGAATAGTGTCGAAGGCTTTGGCTAGATCAAAGTAGGTGGCGTGCACTGTCTTCCCCTTGTCCATGGCTTTGGTGACTATTTCGAAGAAGTCAGCCAAGTTTAACAGGCATGATCTCCCTTTGACAAAAAACAAACTGTGTGAGGTCAAGTATTTGGAGCTTGCCAATGTCCTTGTTTATAAGGTCCATGATAATTAATTCCATGGCCTTGCAGATCAGGCTAGTTAGGCTGATGGGTCTATAATTGCCTGGGTCAGTGGAAGTTCCATCTCTCTGTAGAAGGATGACTGTAGCTGCCCTCCATTCAGCTGGGATCAAGCCGGTGCTCAGGCTTTGGTTGAACAGGGTGCCAAATTGAGCTGAGAACCCATGCCTGAGTTCATGTAGGATACAGCCAGGGATGTTATCAGGGTCCATGGAGACTGTGTTTTGCCTTTTGCCTTTGGCTTTAGCTTTGCTCTCCTCCTGTGTGTGGGGGGGGGGGCAGGTGCGGGGGTTGTCCTGTTTTACTGAGGGGGGGTGGGGGGGGGTGAGTTTTTTCATTGAACCTATCTGCCAGCAGGTTAGCTATATCTATGCGGTTTGTGTATGTAATGTTATTGACCACCAGTTCAGAGCAGATTTGGGTGCTATCTTTGAGACTGCAGACATATGTGAAGAAGGCCTTGTGATTGTCCTTAGTGGATATGGCCAATTTGGATTCGAGGTTAGCCTTAGAGGATTTCACCAGTGACCTTATTTGCTTGTTCAGACAAAGGAAAGATTTCTTCCAATTTGGCACCTGTTCCTTCTTAGTCCTGGACAGCATTTTTTTCTTTTTATTATAGAGTTTGTTTATTGCTACTGCCCACCAGACAGGTATACTCTTCCTTGCAGAAGATGATTTGGTCCTGTCGGGTATTGCTGAGTCCATGCAGCTATGTAGGTGCTCATATAGTTTTTTGGTGTAGGCTTGGACATTAGTGCTAGTTCTAACTGAAGGGACAGTGGCTGAGAAGTTGCTTATACCTGCTCTGAGGTGATAGTCAGCTTTGGAAAAGTTTTTTGTTTGACCCTGACAAAGGGGGGTCAAAAAGATGGTGACTTCAAAAGTGATCACTTTATGTTTGGATCTTACCAAGGAGGATGACAATGTAGGGGTGCTATAGTGGCTACTCATGTTGGTTAGAACAAGGTCAAGGTTATCTTCACCTCTCGTAGGGGTATTGACCAGCTGATCCAATGCATTGGCATTAACAAAATTGAGGAATCTCTGTGCATTCATGTTTGGGCTAGAGTAGGTCTTCCACTCTATGGTTGGGTAGTTAAAGTCACCTAGGATCAGGGTAGAGGGTTGAATCTTGATGAATTCAAGTAAGTCCAGATAGGTGGACTGGGTGTCCTGAGTCATGGTTGGGGGTTTGTAGTTAGATATAGGTTCATAGGTTCATACTAGGCTATCTGCCCTAGGGCATTTGCATTTTCCTAGCCTATGAATGTTTGGCTTTACCGCCACCCATTTTATTTATTTTGCTTGCTGCTTTTTCGAGTTGGTATACTGTGCCTCTGCCTAAACAGTGACACAGAAGTGATACCCAGGGTAAACTGGTTTTATTTGCAAGTTAAGTGTCTCTCAAGTCAGAGTCTCGATGGGATTTGGATTTTTTATTTTTGCTGCATGTCAGCAAATTCTGGGTTTCTGGATTTGGACATGGCTTTATCAGATCGCGCCTGAAACAGCCCTGAAGCGGTATGCCACTGCTGGAGTAGAGCTGTTTGGCAGCAAATGATTTCTGCCTTGATCCTTTTTTCTTTTGGGGAGGTCTTCCTTTGGGTTCTTTCAGGGTGCAGGTGTCTGCAAGGTACATCCCAAAAAGGGTATGAGTAAAAGGGGCAGGGTATGATGACTCAGAGGCATGAGGCATGATGGAAGAGGCAATGAATAGATCTGATGATTAGGTGGGCTATATAAAATGATTTTCTAACCAATTTTGCCACATGGTTGTTTTTCTATACATAGTTTGTCAAATGAGAGGTGCTACCAAGGTCCGACCTCTTCTGTATTTACTTCTTTGATACTTAACTGATTACAATTTGTGGGTACCCTTTGTTTCACCTGTTTTTTTGCTAAAGGTACACTTATTGCTTTTGGCATTTGGGGCTCTGGCCTGGCACCAGTTGTCTGTTTTGTCTATTTGGCCCGCTTTGGGAGGATGCCTTGTCAGAGAGTCGATTATGGCAGCACCCAGTTTGCAGTCATCTCTTGTCTTGGTCAGTCAGTCCGTGTTGTGGTGTGCCCTTCTACCTCTGAATATAAACCAGACAAAGGTGGTCCCAGGACTGGGCCTTGTGGGACACCACTTGTAACTGGTTTGGAGTGTCCCCCATCATCTGACATAGGGGTCACTTAGGTTAAGGTTTGCTGGCTTATCTATAAGCTGGGTCTATAATGTGCAGTGGGTATTGTAGGATTATGTGGTAGGCTGTATGCTGTTCTGACCACCTTCCACCTCAGCTGACCAATGGAAACAAATTCAAAGAAATCAACCCGAGGGTAGAAAAGGGATCTGCCCTAAAAGTGGCATAAACAAGAAGTAGGTGGGTCCCACAATAGTCTTATTTATCTTTATTTTATGAGGTCCATGATATCCTTTCCATAGCTTTGCAGACAAAGCTAGTCAGGCTATAAGGGATAGTAGTTTCCAGGATCCTTTATGGAAGGGAGGGACCTTTGCTGTATGCCACTCTGTTGGCACTTATCCTGTACATCCTGTAGTATTGAACAGAGTTTTGTAGTTTTTTTTTAGGGTTTAGCTCTTCTTCAGTTCATGCTGGACGCAGGGGCCTGTCTAGTCCCATTCCATGATGCTGTGTTTTTTTTTGAGGCTCGGAGGCGAGCATCTATGATGAAGGATGTCAGGGGGCAGCCCTCTGCTGAAATAGATATTTGCCTTTGGTGAGGGTGGGAGGAGAGGGTTGTGGTGAAACTGTCAGGTAGGATGTTGGCAATGTCTGTGGGGTGGGTGTATTTTTTGTCATTTGGGACTAATCTGAGCATATCTGGGAATGGATGCCTTCCTATTTTTTTTCTATCATTCTCCTAGCTTCTATTTGTTAGTTTATAGTTTGTTTTGTGGCTGGGGTCGGGTCCACCAGACAGGACTGCTGCTTGGTTTGGTTGGGATTGCATGATCATGCAGCCACATCAGGAGTGGCATTCTGGTGTTTATAAAGGATTCTGCTTTCGGGGCCATATTTTCCACAGGCCCAGGGGCTTTGAAGATTCCACTCTTTTTCTCATTTGTTGTAAAATTGCTTTTAGTTTTTTTTTTTCACTGTTTTTTGGGGGGGGGGGGGGGTGGGATTTGTATATTCAGTGAGATTAGTTTATGGTCTGATCTTACCGGTGAGGGATACACTTCTGGTCTGGAGCATAGATACCCTGGTTGTGATGATGACAGGTATGTATGTTTTTTTTCCTCTTGTGGGAGTGGTAACAAGTTGTTCCATATCATTTTTTTTTATCTTTCTTGAGAACCTTTGGCTGGGGTGTTGGAGCTAAAAGTAACTCCCAGTCTATGTTTACAGGTAGTTGAAGGCCCAATATATGGTGTTTGGAGAGACCTTCATATTTTCCAGTGTTCTCAAGGAAGGCCAAGTGGGGTTCCTAGGTTTGGGAGGAGTGGTCTGGCAGGCTATAAACTGGAAGGCAGTTTTACCACTGTTAGTTGCACATGGATAGTTTCTGATGTATCCTTAATATCGTACTCCCCCTCATTTTGTAGTTCAGAGTTTTGGGGGGAAAAAGCATGTATGAGGGTATACCCTGTAGTGCTGGGGTGCTCGGGGCCCTGTGCTGAACCCCTGAACCAGGTTTTTTCAGAGATATCGATCCATGCTAAGAAGGAGGAGAGAGTATGCATGCATTGAGGTTTAGACTCTGGCATTGAGTAGCGACCTCTTAGTTTCTTATCCCTTGTGATACCTATGGATGATTTTTTTTGTTTATGCATATGCTCTCTTTATACAAGTGCCGAGCCCTGAAAAATGAAACACTGCACACTGCACAGTTGAGGTGTGAGCAAATGATGATGGGCCTAGAAGGAGTATCCAAACACAAATTTACACAAGAGGCGGTGTCAGTTTTAAGCCCACCAAAATTAAAAACAAAACAAAACAGGAGGGTGGGTGACTTAAGTTCCAGTTTTATTCCTATTTCCACAAGTTAAAAATCAATTTAAATACTGTATTTTTTGAAAAGAAAAGTGCAGATAAAGGTACTTAAATTCTCTTATACGTCCAGTTGAATGATTTGAATAGGTGTTTTGTCATCAGTTAACTGTACTTGGAGTGTCTCTTGTGAGTCATAACATTTGACCAGCCTGAAGGTGTGTATATCTTTGATGATAAATATTGAAACTCCACCTCCTTTGGCTTTGTAGCCCTCCATTTGGGGCCTGAAAGTATGGTAGGATGAGTAACCTGGTAAGGCTGGGGTGGTCTCCACAGCTTTGAACCAGGTTTCAGTGACTGCACAAATGTCAGCATCCTCCAGGACAAGGAATGCTTGCAATTAGTGCAGTTTCATGCTAAAACTCCTATAATTTTGCAGCATGACCTTTAAATTTCCTTTAGAAGAATTTTTCATGTCGGTAATTTTGTGCTCATGACTTTGCCTAAAAAAGGCACTATGGGGAGGCAAGAGCCTTTGCCAGAGGTCTGAAGCCCAGGAAAGACAGATGAAGGCCATCTCTGGCAAAGCATCGTGGTCTGTCAATCATGTCTTCCAGGCTGTCAGGTACTGGATCCCCTTGGAATGACACCCGAAACTAAGCCAATTGTTAAAGTCAGTCAATTTCTGTTTGTATTGAGGCATCATTATGGTTGATGGTAGGATGCTGCTTAAGGCTAGGGACATACCTGCCTGGGACACATATTCAGCAGCTCAATCATGTCTCTCTTCATATAGTCCTGAGAGGTACGTCTCAAGTCATTCATACCAACATAGACTATGACAGAGTTGTAACAGTATCTCTTGTTAAGAGACTTGAGTGCGTGCATGATATGATGGATTCTAGCACCTGACAGGCAACTTCCCATGACTTTCTCATTGTCTAGCCTGGTGAGGGGCACATCTGTGTGTCTCACAATAGAGTCTCCTATGACTAGTATGTTGGGTTTGTGGTTGGGCCTTAGAAGCTGTGAGACACAGATGTGCATACTATGTGTGATGCTTGGTGCTGTGGGTTGTGATGTGCTTGTGTGCTTTTTCTTTGGATATCTCTTTTCTTTAGGCATGTTTTTGTTGAGAAACCCCACATATGTAGGAGTGTGTTGTACAGATGTGGGTAGTGTTACAGGTGTGGTGTTCATAGTGTTTGTGCAGGCAACCTTCTCAGTGCCAGATGTACTGGCTTGTGACTGAGAGAGCAAGGATTCTAGGTTCTTAATGTAATTGCGTCTCTCACATATTGTGTTCCTAGGTGGTGATAGCAGAGGGCTTTCTGTGTACATAAGGCAGTTGCTACACTGTCTCAGAATGCCCATATCAAACAGACTAGCAGGAGAAACCATAGGAAACTGTCCATTCATGGTTATCTGAATCTGTGGAAGAGAGATCAGGGACAGTAGAGTGGGTAATATCTGAGGAGAGTACCTATAGGTGTGAGTAGGGCCAGATAAAATCAATACAGTAACTACAGGCAAGAGCCTCAATTACACAGGAGTATTGATAAGGGAAAAATGCAATTGAGATACCTGACAAAGGGTTTCACCAGTGCAGCAGAGGTGCACACTGGGCAAACAAGCACAAACCCATGCAGATGCTGGGTTTAAATACCACAAAAACAAAAGTAAAAACACTGGAATTGACCAGTAAAGCCTCGTCCCTAAGCTCTTAGCTCAACACCCTATGCCAGACAATTTCCAACCAGTTCACTTACTCCCACTAAGTGCAGGCAGGCCTTGCCCAACACAAGATGGTATAGCAGGAAACACAGGAATCACACAAACAGATCTGGATACGGCAAACCCTATAACCAGACTATGCTAAGGATATCTAAACACTGTTTAGGTTGATTTAACACAGGAGAACAGATATACACTTAAATATAAAGTAGCAAACAAGAGCAAACTGATTTTAAACAAATTAAACAATTAACCAATAAAAATGCACAAAACTGAGCCCTGTCCCAGCAGTCTTCAATCAGACAAGTTCTAACTGCACAGTCCTGCCACTAGGGTGCAGGGGAAACCTCTCCAAAAAAAGATGGCCTGGATTAGTGCTGAAGTTATACAAACAGAGCTAGATTCAGCAGGTCTGAATCTGGTCTATGCTACAGCAGACAAGGTACACCAATTTCAAAAAGAAACAGTTCAAATAACCAGGCACAATAAGCCTTCAACCAGCAATTCCCAGCTCAGAAGGGTGGAATCTACCCTCACCTCTCACAAGAGTGTAGACCACAAACCTTCTTAATGTAAAATCACTGGCCTGAAGCCCAAGTGCTTAAACCAGAACTAAGACAATTTTAGAATAACAGACACTAAGCCTTCAACCAGCAATTCCCAGTTTAGAAGGATGTAAGCTACCTCTCCTGCCACAAGAGTGTAGACCACAAACCTTAATGTAAAACAATTGGCCTGAAGCCCAAGTGCTTAAACCAAAAGGCTTAGAATAACCGTTAAAATTTAATCAGGCTACTAACAAGCAGTAATAAATGCAAGTACTTTTAAGAACAAGCAGCAAAAGCAAAATAAAGTAAAGTAGGAAGGAACACAAATACAGTAAAAGCAGATGAATAAAGTGCAATTTTTAGGTTAACTGGGAAGGGATGAAACAAGACAATTTAAGTTTGGGAAACTAAGGGTGTGGGCCTACCCAGATGATCTCTCTCTACTCAGTAGAATGAGCTGATGAGATGGGACTGGGAAGAGTGTCCAAAATGAAATTTATAGTAGGGGCAGGCAACTCAAAAGCCACAAAATTTAAGAACACAGCAAGGACTGACTGGGTGGGAGGGGAAAGAATGCAGTCAGAGATTAGTGATATTCAAAGCAATGCAGACCACACAAACACTTCAGCTAAATACAGATATTTCTAAATAAAATAGCAATGCTGTTTCTCAGTGCCCCCACTAATTAACTGATGCTATTCACAGTTTGCAAAGGAATTTTTTGTTAACTATTTTAACTGACCCTAGCCAAGAACTCTTAAAACTCCCAATAGAACAGAAAATTTAAAACAAAACAAATGTAATACTAAAATAAGATACAAAATAGAAGTGATCAAACCTTAGATAAAGAGCTTCAAATCAAAATTAAATGCAGCCAGAGATGAATGATATTCAAGGCAATGCAGACCACACCTGCAGTGTTGTTGAAGAACAAACTTTTATTGTCAGTATTGTAACAGCTATGGGTATTTGAGCATTCACCCTACATCCTGTGAAGTCTTCTACTGGCAAGACATAAAGGCTTTGTTTTACTGTGGCACCTTGCAGGCCATTCTGCACATATGTGGGTGTGATCTTAGCGACTGGCAGGTGAAAGTGGTGTGTCATCATATGGGAAACATACATCCATGCAGATGCAGCATGAATATTTATTGTCTATTCGTACTTTACTTTTTCCTCAATGTAGTGTGATCTTGGAGTTGGTATATTTAATTAGTGGGGGGTGTGAGAGCACACCTCGCACATGGGGGGTGCAGGAGGGCTTGCCCCCCTGCAAAAACAAAGGAAAAAAATAATATCACTATAACTGCTGTGCCCCCTCCCATTAATTAAATATACCAACTCCGAAATCGCACTGGATTGAAGAAGAGGGTAAACTACAAATACACAATGAATATTCATGCCTCCATTGGTATGAATATTACTTAAGTTTACTAAGACTTCACTGATTGTTGGCCAGCAGACAGGCTTTAGGTGGGACTTGCTACTGCACATCCTGTGACATACTATAGTAATACACAGCCGACATAAAAGCTTATAGCAACATAAAGGTTGTTCACTATAACTGAGGCAGAGAAGTTCTTGACAGAGCAGGATAATATGGCTTTGGGAGCATAAGAAACAGAAATGGCCTCATGTCCACCCCACCCCAAGAATGACCTTGGCTTGAACCTTATCTTAAGTTAGAGTTTTCAGCCATGGATGTTGAATGCAACTGCTCTAATATTATTTCTGTGTCCTCTAAAATGGACTGTTGTTTCCTGACTTTGGTGAGTGAGTCAACCAAAAGTAAACCACCACAATGCTGTTATTCTTTCTACGAAATTTGCCATGGCTCAGATAGACGTTCTTTTTTCCCCAGTCTTTACCGATATGTAAATTTATGAATTAACATCATCATGTTTATGTTTGTCTTCCCTCCGTTAACCTAGACTACAACTGGATTCTTGTTGAATGTCCCAGGACTATAATGGCATAGAAATTTCAAAAATGTTAACGGTTAGTTTCAGATTTTGCTATTACTATGTTTGAATCACAGTTAAAAAAAATGCCAGAATTTCCAATATTGGGTATTGACTTCTGACAGGAAGAAAAACTTTACTTGCAGTCTATGCAGATGAAAGTCATATTTTTTTTCTTTCTGTTCATTTTAAATTTCTTTTCAAATCTGCATTATTTTAGCATTTTTACATTATTCTGAATTCCTAATATTGTATTTTTGTGACTTTCATCTTTTAGTTGAATTGCAGGACACGTGTGTATGTCTGTGTGCATCTGTGAGTGTGTGCATGTGTGTGCGCGTGTGTGTATGCGTGTGTGTGTGTGCGCGCGTGTGTGTGTGTGTGTGTGCGTGTTTCTGCATGTGCATGGGTGCGAACATACATACACATATATGCTTGCATGCGTGTGTACTTAATTTTTATTCCACCTTGCATGAGTGTTAATCTTTTGTATTTTAGTTCCTTCTTTTATCGATTACATTATTTAACATCATTGGTGTATTGGCTTTGCCTTGGAGGTAATGGATTTATGACTCATTGCATACTCTGTTAAAATAAATAACAATAAAATAAATAAACGAAGAACTCTTGCATTCTTGTAAATTGATCTATATGCTTGTAGTCACAGTTGAAAACGTTTGTTACAGTTATAGTACTCACCTTGCTAC
The DNA here is from genome assembly GCF_019279795.1 of Protopterus annectens. NCBI lineage: Eukaryota > Metazoa > Chordata > Ceratodontiformes > Protopteridae > Protopterus > Protopterus annectens. The sequence continues at coordinate 1,333,981,045 of NC_056726.1, forward strand.
ATATACAAAAGCACAGGTGGTAGTAACACTCCAGTAGGACCACAAATATCAAACACATATACACATGTACATATGGACACATCTACATGCAAACCAAGGGTTGGAATGGTCCTAGACCCAATTCTGTATTAATGCCTCCCAAGCCATATTACCATTTATAGTCAACAATTTCTTTGCCCGTATGATAATGAACACCTCTTTGGGTTGCTATAGGTTTTTATGTCTTCTATGATGCCCTGCGCTTGTGCATGTGTGCTAGTTTGTCTTCTGTATTGCTTGTTACAGAAAAAGTCTTTCAGCTTTTCCTAGTTAGGTGTAATGCCTCTATAGTCCTCAGCTAGTGTGTCTGCTTAGTTTACATGAATTCTGGTATCTAATGCATTGTAGCTGAGAGGGAAGCATTTGAACTTAGGATGAGTCTACCTGTGAGGATAGACTGGCTGTAGATATGTGCTAATGGTTTAACTAGTTGTTTGGCACACAACCTCAAGATAACAGGGTGAGTTGTTTGGGCTGGGCTGTATTTGGTATCTTAAGTCTGTAGTAGTTTCCAAAATGACTTAGCTGAGATCTCTCTGAAGGAAAAATGGAGGGGTCCAGTATTATTAGCTGAGGGTCTGAGGCAGGTGAAAATTAGAATATGTTTTCTTAGCATGAGTCTATGGATTGATATTGTGGATATAATATGTGAATCTTGGGGGGTGGGGGACTGCAAGGCCTGATTAGTACCTGCAGTACTTATTAGAGACTTAAACTCTTCCAGGGCCTTCATATTTGCCATACTCTTCCACACTGTTAGATGTGTAAGTGCTGAAGTGGGCTATATTCCAAATTACTTTCTTGAATCCCTTAGGAGGGGTTATGGAATTTTTTAGTTTTGCTCATAGGTAGGATGACTTGGCTTTCTTAGTTTCTGGTATGGAGTTGTGCTTTGTGATGAGGAAGGAGTGGTTTTCTGTTTTACTCAAGCCTTATCCCTGACATCCACAAGTTGCTATATACTGGAGTTTAAACAAGAGCTAATATGTCCCTTTCATTGTCTATTTGTTGTCGGGAGGTGTTTATTGAGTACTATGCAGTGAGATAGTTGAAAATATGTAGGGCAGTTAGTCTATCTATCTATCTGGGATAGTGGAGACCACGATAGTCTCTCTTTGTCAGTAATTGCAGCATCTTCTTTGTATTTATCTGCTATGTACTCAGTTACAGTTAAAATAAGGCAAGAGGGAAATAAAGTTTGGTATGTTGAATGTGGATTTAGTAGACAGCTGAAAATGTTACATACAGATATGGGGCACTGGGGTAGAAATCCATGATTGCAAAATCATCCTCAGTGAAACAGTCAGCCCACAGCATAAACCACTGGTTGCCACAATCAGCTGCAAGTAGTGGTCAGAGAAAGTCTAAGGTCAACAGAGACCAGGCTGAAGACCTGAAAGCTGACTGGTGAGAAAGTACAACAGTTCAATGAATTACTCAGGGCTCTAGCACCCCAAGAAGAGGAGGAAATAAGTGAAGTTGAAGAACAATGACAGTGCCTCTAAACAGCATGTGTTAAGTCTACAGAACAGATATGTGGCTGAGCTAGGTATGGAAATTAGGTACATAAGGAAAGCAGGAAGTGATCAAAAGACAGAAGGAGTTCAGGAAAAAAATGGGAGATAGAAAAGACTGACCAGGATAGGAAGGAATATGCTTTGGCTAACAAAGGTGCTAAGAAAGGAGTTGCAATAGCAAAGAATAGGGCATTGGAGGCACTCTACCAGCTACTGGAAAATGACTCAGTAGGTGGTACAAAGAAACTATATCAGGTTGCAAGGCATAGACAGAAAGATAAAGAAGATAGTCAGACACCCTTCATAAAGGATGCCAAAAACAACCTGCTCACCAGTCCACAGGACATCAAAGGTAGGTGGAAGGAGTATTTCCAGCAGCTTCTGAATGAAGAAATCCCCACAGAAGCTGTACTCCCCCAGAAATAGCCTACAATGACAGAAGAAGAGGTTCCTACCTTAGAAGACGTAAGAATAGCACTAAGGAAAATGAAGTCAGACTCAGATGAGGTCACAGTATGTATGAAAGATGTTTGGTGAGATAGGGGAGAAATAGCTCCTGAGGGTACTCATAGCAGTGTGGAGAGAAAGGCATATCCCAGATGACTGTAGAATAAGCATACTCATGCCAGTGTACAATAATGAATGGAACAGCCACAACTGTGGGCAGTACAGAGGCATCAAACTCCTATTACATTGCAGGAAAGTTCTGGAGAGGATGACTGATAAACATACGCAGAATAGTAGAATGTAAGATGGGAGATGAGCAGTTCATTTTCAGAACAGGATGCAGCACAACTGACATGATATTTGCAGTGAGACAGATAGTTGAGAAGAAGTTAAAGCTGAGGAAAGAGTCCAACTGGGTATACCTAGACTTGGAGAAAGCATATGACAAGGTCCCAAGAAAGCTGATCTGGGCAGTACTATGGTGGTTCAAAGTCCCAGAAACATTGGTAGAATTAGTTAAGGCTATGTATAAGGACCCAGTTACTCAAGTACAAACAGTGTTTGACCTCACAGAGGGGTTCACAGTGGGAGTGGGTGTACATACACCAGGGTTCATCTCTGAGCCCATTGCTGTTCATACTAGTGATGGACTACATTAGTAAACAAGTTGCAGGGGACAGATCAACAAAGTCACTGTATGCACACAATGTGGCATTACAGGCAGACTCTGAGCAAGAACTTTAGCAAAGGATAGGGGAATGGAATGCAAAACTGAAGGAACATGAGATGAAACTAAACACAGATAATAGAGTAGTAATGATAGCAAACTGGGGAAATCAGAAGAAGCTTAGATCTGAGACAGAAGGGAAGATAGTGGAACAGGTAATTAGCTTCAAGTATCTGAGAGGGGTGGTTGAGGAGAAGGGTAGTGTCAGTGAAGAGGTCTAAGCTAGAATCAGAGGGGCTGCAGTCAACTGACAGAGTGTCAGGTGTAGTCTATGGCAGAAGAATGCCAAAGAAGATGAAAGGTAAGGTGTACAAGACAGTGGTGCAGCCAGTACAACTGTATGCTACAGAAGCTGGGCAGTAAAGGTAGAGCAGATGAAGAAGCTAGAGGTGATGGAAATGAAGTGCCTGAGAAGGGTGGTAGGATGCACACTGTGAGACAGATGAAAAAATGTGGACATAAGAGCAGAAGCCAAAGTAGCTCCAATTGCAGAAATGATCAAAGAGAGCAGATTACTATGGTTCAGACACATGTACAGAAAAGCAGAAGACAATCTAGTGAAGAACATTTGGAACAGACAGGAAGAAGCTAAGAGTAAATGAGGATGTCCAGCAAAGTGGTGAATGGATTGTGTGAAATAAGATCTGTGACAGTCAGGCATGAGTGTCGAAGTAGGCAGGAGTGTGGCACTGAATCAAGAAAGATGGAGATAGGTAACACAATTCCCTGACCCTACATAGAAAATGGGAAAAAGGGGGCTGATGATGATGATGATGATGATGATCCTACACAAAAATTATCACAGTATTCACTCTTGAGAACCATCTTGAGAGTAAGCCAGTAGTCTGAGACTGGAGTAATGTGTTTTAGGGATATTGCATGCAATGCTTCATAGAATCATAAGATCATAGGAAGTGACTAGGCTAATGGACCTAAGGCCCTTACAAGTCCAGCCAACTTCTACCCTTATTGCCATGATCAGCACCTATTGCCCCTGTGCAAGACGGACACAGGTTGAACCCCCCGGAATGAATTTACGGTTACCCATCCAATTGTCCATATTGTGTTTGAAGAGGGCCAATGAGGTGCTCTGTTTGACATGAAGTGGGAGTCTGTTCCAAAGGTGTGATAACCTCTGGGAGACAAATCTCTCCCTCCAGCAGGTTCTATTAATGTCACATGCCAGGTTATGGTCTTTACAGTGAGTAACCTGTGTACCATTTGGCTTGTGGATATGCAGCATTTCCAATAAAGCAGGGTCAAAGATTGCCTTATATGCAAGGCAGAGATCACCTCTGAGTAGTCTGTGTGAAAGTGAAGAACGTGATAGTTATTTCATATGATCCACATAAGAGAGATGCTGAAGACCATGAATTTTCCTTGTGAGGAACCTTTGTGGTCTCTCCAATTACTGTAGGTGCCTGGAAACGTACATGCCAAAAGAGGTGTTGTACACAATTATTGGCCTGATGAGTGAAGAGTACAGGAAGATTAAAACTTCTTTTTTTTCTGGAGGCAATGCCATTACTTATGAAACGAGCAATATATAATGCCTTTCTTACCACTGTGGAGACATAGTGATGAAAGGAAGGGTTACTGTTAACCTGGATTGCCAGGTCTCTCACCACTGAGCACGTACTTATGGTGTTGCTATTGATGTGGTAGTTAGCAGGAACATCACTCTTACTAAAATGGATAATACATTTTTTTGCATGGAGTTTAATGCCATGACTTTGGCACCAATCATTGGTTTGTGTAAGAACATCTTGTATGATGTTGACATCATTTAGAAATTCTATGACTGCTCCCAGTTTGCAGTCATCAGCAAACTTTGTCAGCCACAGACCTTCAGTTTTTCTTGAATTTCGGAGAAGTAGATTCCAAACAGTAGAGGCCCCAGGACTGATTCTTGCGGAACACTATTGGTTACAGGTCTGCCGTTGGAGGTGGATTCCCCTATTTTGATAATATGGGTTCTATCAGTGAGCCAGTTAGTGACCCATCTAATAATATAAGGGTTGATACGTAGCTGAGCGAGTTTGTCAATAATGCCTGAGTGGATGATAGTGTCAAAAGCTTTGGCTAAATCTAGGTAAGCTGTATGCACAGATTTCTCCTTGCTCACAGCCTCGGTGACTGTCTCGAAAAAGTCCACCAGGTTTAGCAAGCATGATCTCCCTTTGGCAAATCCAAAATGAGTAGGGTCGAGTGTTTGGAGAGTACTTATATCTTTGTTGATAAGGGCCATGATGATTCACTCCATGGCCTTTTTGATAAGGCTAGTCAGGCTAATAGGTCTTGAGTTCCCAAGGTCAGTGGAACACCACCTTTGTGCAAGGGATAATGGTGGCCATTTTCCATTCAGCTGGGATAAAGCCAGTGCTTAGAATATGACTGAAAAGATTACCCAATGTTGTTGCTAATTCTTGTTGGAGCCCATGTAGTATGCAGCTTGGGATGTTATCAGGTCCCATAGATGATATGTTTCTGGCCTTAGAGGGGGTATTTATATTTATGACCTACTCTTTAGACATACAAGGTAGGGGACAGGTGGTAAGGATGTCATGGGGTATGTGTGGCAGGGGATAGGGTAGAGAGGTTTTCACAGAACCTGTCAGCTAACAGTTTAGCTATGTCCACAGCCTCAGTATACATGTTATCATTAACTACTAGCTTGGCACAAATCTTGGCCTTTGCTTTTAGATTATGGATGCAACTAAACAATGCCTTATGGTTGTAATTAGTTGAAGAAGCAACTTTGGATTCATAGTTTGCTTTTGAGGACTTCACAAGAAGTCTTATTTGCTTGTTTAAGCTGAGGAGGGAGTGTTTCCAGTTTAGGGCTCACTCCCTCTTACTCTTAGACAGCAATTTCTTCCTCTTATTTAAAAGCCTGTTAATGGCAGTTGCCCACCAGGCAGGTTTGCTCTTCCTTGAGGAGCTTGTTTTCATCCAATCAGGTATGGCTGAGTCAATGCAATTATACAGCTATTTGTACAAAGCATAGGTTTAGAATAAAGAATATTTGTGGCAAAAAATAAACAAGCAAACAAAAAAAGATATGGCATTTGAATGATGGGCATGACACAAATAGTAAAGTAAGTGACCTCTGAGAGAGTTAGGTGGATACTTTATTCCTGTTAGTCACTGAGGGATGGTCATGATGAATGCATCTAGAAGAGAATGCTTGCCTGTTGTAGACTAGGTCTGGTTGGGATGTAATTATTTGTAAGAGATTAAGATAGGAAAAAATGGAATAAGATGACTGTGATTGTTGGAAAGGAGGTGTATCTCCCAGTATGACTATTTTGTTGTTTCTCTTATAATGTCAGTAATGTTTTCCTCAATAATGATTACTGCATAACAGGAGGTGTATAAACTGCTGGTATTAATAGTTTTAGCTTATGCTTACTGATGCAAGAGCACAATTCAAGTTAGTAGCTGTTGAGGGCCTACTTTGGGTTGTTAGCTAAACTGGGATATTCAGAGGTTTGTTTATGAGTAATAAGACACCCCTTCCTCCTCGTTGGCCAGTAATAAATTTGTATATGATAATTAATACTGCTATATGAGGAAAGTAGTATGTGGCCTTTTAGCCAGGTTGTACTAATTGCTAGCATGATAGGCTTGCTGCTGGAAAGCCATTGCTCTAAACATCGATTTTGTTTGAGCATTAACAAACTTTTATTGTTTTCTGTTTTAGTTTATGGCATCTGATGAAACAGCTGTTTAGATACAAGTTAAATGTGGGGGTAGTTGTTTCTGATTAGGGAGATTTTCTGGAGTACAACTGAATGTTTCAGAAGGAGATTAGCTAGGTTGTCATAGGGTAAGGCTGCAGGGAGCAGAGCTGTACGGGAAGGAATCACAATTTGGTTTGGATGTAAATAAAATATAGTGCCCAACCCAGAGAATCTTAAACTTCAGGTACAAATGAAGACTGCAGTGTGTTTCACAATAAGATACTGACCACTGCTTGATCATGCTATAGCTGTGGAGTCTAGTTTTGGGAGAAATGACCATTAATCCATACATTTTATAGTCAAGAATCTGCATTTATTTCTGTTGTTACTCATATCCCATGAGGAAGAAAAATACAATACCTTTACCGAGAGTGGTTCTGGACACTTTAAGTCAGAATGTGGCCAATCCTAAAGGCATGTACCTAAAAGAAAGAGAATTTGAACTCTCTCTTTTCAATATGGAAGCTGAAAGGCACAGAGTGATGTAATCATCTGTCAAGTAGCTTGCTGAATAACTCAGTTTTCATTAGGTCATTATTTGTAGTGACAATCTTTTAGCAGGAGGTAGCACAATTTTAAACTAGATGGACTCCTTACCAGCATGGCCTCAGTTTTGTTGAACCTGATAATTGGATATTTACTGCAGAACAATGATAATGTAGACAAGATCTTGGGACAGGATGTCGTCAATGGCAACAAGGGATGGATCAAAGTGGAGACAAGCTAGATTGCTAGTGTACAGGAGTGGATAGAGGAGTTGGCCTAACAAGGAACCTTGAAGGAATCTTCTTAACAAAAAAGTTTAAGGCAAATTTGGGTATAGTCTATTTACTCCAGCCCCTGGATTCATTAACTTACATTTTCCGTGCAGGACAGTGTAGCTGCTCCTGCATGGAAAATGTCCACCTCATGATCCAGGTACGTGCCATTTTGATGTGCACGAGCAGCCCTACACTGTTCCAGCATGGACAGCCATGCTGGATGCTAATCAGCTCATTTGCTAATGAAAACTATCCAAATTAACTGATCTAGTAATCCCGGAAGTCGGCAGGTCTCCATGTAAGGTGCAGAAATGTATTTGGTTACTAACCAAATACATTTCTGCAAATTACATAATGGAGGCATGTCAGCACTCAATAAAGCATGTATTAGAGAGGTTATGCATGCCAATGGCCAAATATATGGTCACTGGCATGCAAAACCACTTAAAAAAAATGTAAACTTGGGCGATTTCGGCCATTAAGTGAATGGAAAGTGGTACGCTAGTGGGAGGGGGCAGAAAAGTTAAAAATATGGGTGAAAACATGAACATGAGGGAATTCTGCATTTTTCCATTATAGTCAATGGCATGCAGAAAGTAAACAATGGCAGGGAACAATGGTTGCTAAGGGGAAAGGCTCATGTGTAATGCAGTAACTAGGGCTTAAGGCAGTGGGGTATGTTAATGAAGGAACTTATACTGAATCACAAATTTCTTCTAAGTGTCAGACTGCACCTAACCGTGTAGGTGCTCTAACATGATCATGTAGGCAGGAGGAGCAAGTAACATGAAAAAGGGGTGTGTCATGCTTGCCAAAAGCACATTGGAGCTCTGTTGGCTGGTTTCTGCTTAGCTAAGCACAGCTAAGCAAGGGGGGTGTGTCTGAGGCTGTTTACCATTATTCCATGAACTGAGGAGCGTGTTCGCGGCCAGGAGAGGGCCATTTCTTACTGTTTACACTAGCTAAACGGGTCTGGGTTACACAGCGGAAATTAAACAGGAAGGACATAGGAAAAGTAAAAGGAAATAGCAGAACAAGAGAAATGCAGTACAAACAGCAATATGGGATACTGCAACACACAATGGACCATTGAAAGCACACAATAATACAGCTGGCAGGTGGCTACATAGCTGAAAATGGCAGGAGATGTAAAAAAAAAATTAAAGGGCAACAGCACAATAAAGGAGAAATATGAAGTAGAAATCAGTAATATGGGACCCTTGCAACTTACAATGGGCAGGCAAAGCACATAATAATACAGTGGGCAGGTGGCTGCATAGCTTAAAGTGGGAGGAGGTGTAAGTAAAAAATAATTAAAAAAAAGGCAACAGCAGAATAAAGGTAATCATGCACAAGTAATGCTTCTAACACTCACAGTGGCTAAATCAAAGCCATGAGTATTATAGGTGGCAGCTGGAATGTATCATAGTGAGCCAATCATACAGGCAGCATTTGTAGCACCACAGTATAAAGTGGGGAAACACCTTACAGTCTGGTTTGTCCCACAAACTCTGAACCATTGGTGTATACATGCGGGAGAATTTAAACTGGAAAAATGTTAGGGGCTGCCATTGCTTTGATCCATCAGTATGTGCCAGAGGCTGAGGGCGGAGAGGAGGATAATGCTGACAACCACCCCAGACTCATGAGGAGGAGAAGAGTGTTCAGACCCAGGGTAACCTACCAGGGGCTACATGACGTGAAGATAGTAGAGTGCTACAAGGTGGAGAGGGACATACTTCAGCAAACTGTGGAGCTGTGCTGGTCTCGCCTCACATCCAGAATGAACAGAGAGGAACCCATCCCACTGGATACTAAAGTATGTATAGCCTTAAGAATACTAGCTACAGGCACTTTCCAAAGACCTACTGGGGATATCATGGGAGTGTCACAGGCATCTGCATCCAGAGTACTCCACCATTTCCTGGATGCCATGCTACCAAATGCCTGGGATCAAATATAGTTCCCCAATACCCATGAGGAACTGACCAGCAATATGCACTTCTCCTACCATGTAGCTGAATACCCAGAGGTATTGGGTGCCATAGACTGCAAGCACATCCACATCAAAGCACCACCCAGTGAGAAGGGTAGAGTCTACATAAACCACAAGGTCTTCCCCTCCATCAACTCCCAGGTCATGTGCAATGCCCAGGGCATTATCATGAATGTGTGTGCTGGCATCCCTGGAAGCTATCATGACTCCCACATCTGGCATTCCTCACATCTGTATCAGGGATTTGCCAGGGGGGACATCCCGTATGGCCATCTGGTGGGGGATACTGGCTATGGACTGGAGCTGTGGATGATGACACCCATCAGAAATGCACACACACCCATGCAAAAGCGCCATAATGAGGCACACCCACAAACCAGAATCATTATAGAGCATGTGTTTGGGATGCTCAAGTCACGGTTCTGCTGCCTGGACATATCTGGTGAGCCTTGCAGTACTCTCCACTCACATGTGCACACATATTCATAGTACGTGCCATTCTACACAATATGATCCTGCGGAAACAGCTGTAGGAAAAACAGGATGGGGAAGGGCCACACAGCCCCCCACCATTGCTAAGGTCCCCACAGGCACAGAAGGACTCGGATGAGGAACCCCCTGAGCCAGCCCCTGTAGGCAGATGGAGGCATGCCCAGTATGGCCTGGCCTTGGCAAAGAGGCAATGCATAGCACACATACTGACACTGTAGGCACCCAGGGACTGACATCTCTCTCTACTCGCACACACAGTAAAAATAGATGACACACACATCACACTACCTGTAACTTACCATGTATAGGCAGTGTACTGTGTGCATCCAACATAGGCAGCCCTCAAGCTCCATACACACAACTGCCACAGGCAGAAGATAATTCATTGCCTTAACAGTAAATTAATGTATCAATATGTTCTGCTAGCGTTTGTATGGTATTGTTGCAAGCATGTAAGGGAATGGGGTGGACTACTGGGATAGCAGCAGACAACTGACAGCTATATGGGACACCAGGAAATGTCTGCTCAATACTGGCCTCCCAATACTATGCAGTAGTACCCAAGGTGACAAATCCCACTGCAGTATATGTGTGGGACCAACTAACTGGGGGTCATAGCTCACAGCCATGGATGTCAGTGTGGGGCCCCATACCCACCCCTCAGACCCACACAGCAAGTCAACTGCAGAAAACCAGAGAGAAATGTCTGGAAAAGCTTCTCAAATAGCAGCAATGTTGAATCATCCCCCCCTACAGACCCACACAGTCATAACACAGCAGGTCTTGTAGTTGCAGTAAGGCTCTGAAGAGTAACAAGTCTGACATGCAAATGCATGCCATTACAATCTCACCTGTGCTCCTTACTGATATACCTGTAGTCCCCAAGACAGGGCATAATAGTATGATAAATGGAATCAAAATGTAAAGCAAATATCAGCACAGTCTCTGCAAATGTCTACAGTTGACAGATGTGCCCCCCATATACCCACAGAAATGCAGTGACATGTATGTTTGCAGGGAAATAGCAGCATAACACAGATTGGTAGGGCTGTCCCAATACACATGAAAAAATGTTGCATGTGCTCAATATGCAGGGGTCAATGAGCTATGTACATGTGTGGGCAATACTGTCAGGATCTGGCCAGCATATTCTCCTGGCTGTCATCTTGTACTGCCCTAGGTACAGGCTGTCTGTCTCTGGGCCATGTGCAGATAACTGCAGTGCCAACAATTATGCATGTCAGTGACACTAACATACCTGAAAGCCACAGCGCTATGTGGTATATACTACACATATAATGGACTTCGTGAGGGCTGTGTAATGGAGGTGCTAGGGCTTTTGTGAATAATCATGCTTCTTGGTACTGTTGCCAGTGGTCATTATCAATATGGCTTTTTTCCCTTGTTTTATGTCTGCTTTTGTATATAATGGAAATGCCTGTACAGTGCAATGCAGTCTGTACCCACACCCATAACACCAAACCTCTGACAGGAACATGTCTGAACAAGGACACAAGTAAATGTGAAACAAAGGCACAATGATAGGCATGTGTGGTAAATATTGTCCTGAAGTACTGAGAAAGTTGGTAGGATGAGAGGTTTGCTGTAGTGGGAATTGTGTGAAGGTTATTTAGGCTGACACAGTAATGTCTGTCAATAATTTGTAACATCACTTTTCAATTATACTGAAATAACTTGCCGTAAAAACAGATGTTTATGCAGACTGGACAAAACCTCTAGCCAAACACCCAGACAATCTGCCAAAAAATGTACAGCAGACAGGTATGGCCACTCCAGGATATCGCATCTCAGGTTACACAGATACCACAGAAGCAGAAGATCCCCAGCCAGTATATCAAGTTGCTGTACTATAATTCAATTGGCTGTAGCCAAACCTCCCAACTGGCCCAAGAATGTACACTGCTGACATTATAATATCAGTCTACGCATCATATGACTAGTATTCCTCTGGTAAAGCACTGTGATGATTTCAGGATGTCTGACACTAGGTAATGACACAGTACATTGCACTGTCAGAATACAGATATGTCAGAAAATGTCTGCCAAAACAAACCATTACCCCGAGGGAAGTCCTCTGTACCTCTGAGAGGTATGTCGGTAGCACACAAAACCCTGGACCGGAGTACACTTATCTCTGGAATGGAGTCCCACTTTAATTCTACAAGGTCACACTGGGCATGTTCCTACACTTAGAGAAGCACAGGACATGTTGGAATGGAGTCCCACTCTAACTATACAAGATCACACTGGAAATGCTCCTACACTTAGGGAATCACAGGACATGTTGGAACTTACATTGGTCTATATGACTATATTGTGTAGATATATCTGTGCATACAAACAGCTGTGTACACCTTACCTGTCCCTACACACACACACACACACACACACACACACACACACACACACACACACACACACACACACAAACACGCACACATCAGACAGGATTATCCCCAGTTAGCTGTAGGTGCCCCATATGTGATATATCCACATCTGTTGTGTGTGGCATACATGCAGACATATATGGCCAACAGATTACTATATATGTCAAGCATACACACACATAGATGTGGGGAAGTGAGAGACAGACAGTGATAGACAGAGAGACACAGGGGGACAGACACAGCAGCGTGGATCACACACATGGGTACCCTGAATGGCATACAGTGATGTCCTGCTGTGGACAGAGGCATACGGGTGTTAAACAGTGGCACATGCAAGCATAAAAGGTGAGCCCCATTGTGTAATAGTACTGAGGTTGGGGTGTTAATATCACATTGTGTGTGTGTGTGTGTGTGTGTGTGTGTGTGTGTGTGTGTGTGTGTGTGTGTGTGTGTGTGTGTCTGTAGGTCTAAGTATTAGCAGACTGTTCCCACTCAGTATACTTCACATTGCCCAACTGCACAAGATCTGCTGCTGTCATTCTAAACCCAATACTGACAACTGTGTGTGACAGTTGTGGGTACAAGACTGAGTGATTTGTTTGTTCATTTGTAGGTGAAACAGTTTTATGCCATTCCCACCAACAACACTTCCTACTGCCCCACTTTATCAGTCCAGATAATGTCATTCTTTTTATTCGCAACTTTGGCCAACTTTGGCCAGCTGTTAGCTCAGTAAGCTCAGTAGTGTGTGCCTAACACTGTAGGAGAAATAACTAGTTAGGCAGGAGTTCTACTCTTGTATCTGGCAAATGTGCATGTAAGTGTGTATGTTTGTAGGCAGAAATATTTTGATACATTTCCCAACTACTGCCCTACTTTATCAGTCCTGCTGATGTCATTCCCCATATCAGTACATTTGGCCAGCTGTCAGCTCAATAAGCTCTGTAGTACATGTGATAACTGCATAACACAATAATACAAATAACTCGTTAGGTAGGGGTTCTACTCTCATATCTGGTAAGTGTGTGTGTAAGTGTGTCTGTTTGTAGGACAAAGTATTTTGATATGTTTCCCACCCACTGCCCTATTTTATCAGTCCTGCTGATATCATTCCTCTTATAGGTTCATAGGTGTGTAGGAGGCTAATGGCCCAGGAGCCTTTACAAGCCTAGCCCATAGAAGGGCCCTGCCACTGTGCCACCCGATGTTACCTCCCAGTGCCTTTATCAAGTAGAGCAACCACAGTGATCCTTGTGGTGAACTGTCTATTACCCATCCACTCATCAAGACTTCCGTAAAACAGGATCAGCTAGGTGCTCTGCATGACATGTATGGGAAGTGTATTCCAGGGCATGTGCAGTCTCTTTTTGAGGGACCTGTCCCACCAGCATGTCGTGTTGATTGTGGTAATGAGGTGGAAGTCTCTGCAATGTGTGGTGTGGAGGGATTGGGATGTCTTCATATGTAGCATTTCTAAAAGAGGTGGGTCAGACATGGCTTTGTAAGTCAAGCACAGATAGCCTGTAAGTAGCCTGTAAGTAGTTGATATGACATAGAGAATAGCTAGAGGTTTCTGAGTCTGTCTGTGTAGGACATGTGTTTAATGCCTAGGGATCTCATTGTGAGATACTTCTATGGCCTCCCCAGCTGTTGCAGGTGTCTAGTGAGGTACATGCCAAATGGGCCATGATACTTAATGAGTGGTCTAATGAGGGAAGGGTAGACAGAGATGATTACCTCTGTCTTCCTGGATGCAAAACCCTTGGTAATGTGATTTGCCACTTAGAAGGAATTCCTGACCACAGTGGCAATGTGGTGTTTGAAGGAGAAGTTGCTGTCAACCTGTGTCCCCACATCTCTTATAATGCCCACAGTGTTCACTGGACACCCATTGATGTGGTACTGGGAACTGAGTGTTTTACCAAAGGGGATGATGATGCATTTTGTGGTGTTAAGCTTCTGACCATGGTTTCCACACCACACATTGGCTCAGTGAGGCTTTTCTGTAGGATGTCTGCATCACTTGTGGCGTTAATGATGGCTCCCAGCTTGCAGTCCTTCTCTGAACATGGTCACCCAGAGTTCTTCTGTGTTGGACTGGACACCTGAGAAGTAGATGTGGACAGGAGACTACGTAGTACTGATCCCTGTGAGACTCCACTCGTGAATGCTTGGCATTCTGACTTGGAGTTTGCCATGGTCACATTGTGTGTTCTGTGAACCAATTTGCAAAGACCTACTGATATAGGGGTTGATGCCTAGTTTGGTGGGTTTATCGATAAGTCCTGACTGAATAATGGTATCAAAAGCCTTGGCCAGATTGAGGTAGGCTGTATATAGTGCCTTACCACCATACAGAGCCCTGGTGACTTACTCAAAGAAGTCAACCAGGTTGAGCAAGCATGATCTGCCATTTACAAAGCCAAACTGTGTGGGGTAAAGAGTTAGGAGATTACCTATATCTTTGTCAATCAGGTCCTTGATTATGCAGTCCATACCTGTACATTGTAGACATGTCACACGAATGGGCCAATAATCCCCAAGGTCTGTAGTTGCTACCCCTTTATGGAGAGGGATGATTGTAGCAGTGTGCCATTTTGGAGGGACAAAGCCTGAGACGTGGTTGTGACCAAATAGGGCACACAGCTATGGTGCCAAGTCTCTTTGTACATCATGTAGAACACAGCCACAGATATGTTTGGGTCCCATGAAAGCTGTATTCTTGCCTGTGGACAATGCAGGTCTAACCTGGGCTGCAGTAATGCTGAGTGCGTGGCATTCATCTGCCATTGTGATGGTTCCCTTAGGGGGGAGTGAGGGGTAAAGCTGGCACTGAATGTGTTGACAAGACTGTTGCCAATATCTGTTGGCTCAGGATAGGAGTTAGCATTGTAGAGTAACTTACAGCACTTGTGTGCATTGCTGTGGAGGTTGTTGGTATAACTATCAAAGGCTTTTGTGATTGTTGCCAGTGTCTGCTGCAATTCTGCCTTCATAGCTGGCTGTAGATGATTCCATGAGGGATCTCAAGTTGTTGTTTAGGCTAATAAGGGGGATTGCCAGTCTTGGGACACTACCTTTTTCTGCAACAGTGTCTTCTTTCTGTTGTACACTTTAGTAAAGACATGGGACCATCACATTTGCGTCCAGTGCTTGGAGGACAGTGTCTGGGTTCTGTTGTCTATGGCTAGTACCATGCATTCATGTACATGTTTGTACAGTGCATTTGTGTATGAGTCAACAGTCATGCAGCTATTTTCCACTGGCATGGGTTTAGTGAAGTCATCCACCCCTGTTTTTATGACTCCAAAGTCAGCTTTGGAGAGTTTTTTCAAGGTGGGTACCTTTGTGAGGGTGTGGGTGAGATGTGGATTGCCATGGTGATTACATCATGTTTGGATCTGACCAGGTAGGGATTGACTACTGTTGTTGAGCAACAGCCCCATATGCAAGTAATCAACACAGGTCAAGGTTGTTTCATCCTCTACTGGGGGTCAGTATGAGCTGGTCCAGGGCATTGGAACTGATGAATTTCAGGAAGCATTGGGCCAGTCTATTGGTGCTTGACTACTTTTCCCAATTGATGGAGGGGTACTTGAAGTCTCCAACTATGTCAGTACTGGGTTGGACCTTGATAGATGCCATGGTGTTGAACAGACCTCTCAACCTTGCCAAATTACTCAATTTTTACCAAGTTTTGGGGTTCAAATGAAGGGGTGTCATGATTCCCGAGTGGCACTCCTTCATTTCCGATTTTTTTCTCTTTGTTTTTAAGTTTTCGTGGCTGGAACTGACGTCATCACGTACACAATGATGTCGGCTCCCTCAGGGATTTCCAGCCTGTGCGATTACATCAGCTCTGTCTCCCAGCCTGTCAGAAATGAGTTCAAGGAGCTCACGCATTTCTGGCTGGCCAGGCTCAAATGCGAGCGGGAGATTTACTGGCTGCTGCAGGGATTATCGGCTGCGTTGAATGTGAAGCAGAATGAAGTACTTCGACTGTGCTCAAATGCGACTGGCTCTTGTTTTTGGGATGACTGGCTGGATTCGGCTGCTCAATTACAAGTGGGAGTAGAATGAAGTACAGGGTGAGTTCTGTGTGTGTGTGTGTGTGTGTGTGTGTGTGTGTGTGTGTGTGTGTGTGTGTGTGTGTGTGTGTGTGTGTGTGTGTGTGTGTGTGACTTGATGGATGCATTTATGGATGAATCATACCCTGAACTGGGAATTAGTGTTGATTACTAGCTATCCAGTTTATGCAGCATATATATTCTATTATGTGGTTTCTAGAAACCTTGAAGTCTTAATTCCAGCATTTATTAGCAACATCAAGAATATCTTAAAGCATGACCCTATGATATGGTGCCCCCATATAACTGAGAGATTTTAATGAAGATCTAGTAACAGTCTCTATATTCAGATTAATTGCATATTACTTAATCTATTCCTTATCAAATAGGCATTTAAAGAGTGACATTACAGCTTTCTTCTCTATTATTTATTACTTTCTTCCTGAATGTCTACAACTAAAATTTCAGAAATAGCACTTATGAGTTCAAAGACTCCCTCTGAATGCAACATCAGTTGGTTTTGACCAAAATGGCTCAATGTTTATATATACAAACAGAATAGTTAAATAAGTGGAATTCTCTTCAGGAAAATATTAAAATAATTCACATTCAGTGGTAGGGGAGTGGATATTTAGAAAAACAGTTTTGATATTTATATGGATAAATCCAAGCATGAGTATGAAATAACTGAACTATATATATATATATCTTCCATTTATTCTGTTGTGCATTCATTTGCATGGCAGAATGAGCTGCAGGATCATTTGTTTGAATGTTCAGTTTCTTAAACATTTATTTTGTTGGATGGGATGTGAGTGTTTGTGTTTTGGTAAGGGTGTGTGTGTGTGTGTGTGTGTGTGTGTGTGTGTGTGTGTGTGTGAGAGTGTGTGTGTGTCTGTGTGAAAATGCCCCCCATTCAATACACCTGGTGGCTAGAGACACTGAGACTTGAACCTTGTACCTTGAGTATAGGATAAAAAGAGCCTAACATCCCTAGCCACCACCACTTGTGAGCTTTGCCCAGGTTTCTTTGTGCTAACAGTTGAGAGCTATAGTGAGAACTGAATTTGGATTCCCTCAGTTTTTTTGTGCTAAGAGTTGAGAGCTATAGTGAGAACTGAATTTGGATTCCCATTTCCTCCGGGTTTTTTGTGCTAAGAGTTGAGAGCTATTGTGAGAATTGAATTTGGATTCCCCCCAGTTTTTTTGTACTAATAGTTGAGAGCTGTGGTGAGAAGTGAGAAATGAATTCACTAAATGATAGCCAGTAAGTTTCAGTCTTCCTATTTTTCAGGAAGCTGTTGATTTAGCATAGTGGTATGCTACTCTGACTGCATTACATATGGTCCTGGGACTGCCTGCAGGGAGGACTCTGGTGCCATATTTTGGTTGCCTGTTCTTCAGTTATGTTTGAAAGTTGGTATCCCACAATTCCATTGGTGGGTGGGGTTACATAATTATATATGCAAATTAGATGTTAATCAGAGTACAGATCTGTACCTATTTTTCATGGGCCTTGTCCAGATTTTTGATGTTTCCAGGTTGAGAGGTATGATGTTGAGGAATGTGGATTGACAGTCTAGGGACATGGATGTGGACCCATAGCAGGCTATGACCTGGATTGCACTATTACCCAAAGTCAGCTGTACATGAAGTATCTCAGATGCATTATGTTGAGATACCAGTCTGGAGGTCTGCATATCTGTTATGAATCTGGAGACACCCCCACCTGTGGAGCTGTGGTCACTGTTTTGGGCTGACAGCTATAGAATGCATCATAGCCTGTTAGCACAGGGCTGCTCTCTGCTGCTGTAAATCAGCTCTCTGTTACAGCACAACTGTCAATGTTCTCCATTTTGAGGAGTGCTTTTAGTGACTGCATCTTGAGAGTTAGATGTCTACTGTTGAGCAACATGACCTTCAGATTGCATTCATGTCTAGCTGTTACGGTGGCAATATGATTTGGAACACTGCCTAAAAAGACACTATAGGGGTGGCAAGAGACTTATCCAGTACCTGGAAACCCAGGGATGACAGATGCAGGCCATCTCTGGCAAGGCATTGAGGACTGTCAATCATGTTATTATAAGCAGAGAGAGACTGGATCCCCTGAGAATGACAAACAACATATAAGCCAATGTTGAAGTCAATCATTTGTTTATAGTACTGCAGCATAATTCTAGGTGATGGTGGCATACTGCTCAGAGCTACTGTCATATCTGCCTGGGCCACAATCCGAGAGCTCAATCATGTCTCTTATCATGTAGCACAGGGAGGTGCATCTCAGGTCATTCACATCCACATGGATGATGACAGAGTGATACTTTTAGTTGTTGTAGAGTGACCTGACTGGGTGTGTCATGTGTTGGATGCTGGCATGTGATAGACAGCTGGCTGTTACCTTCTCCATAATCAACCTAGTGAGTCGGATATCTGTGTTCTTCAGTACTGAGTCACCCATGATTACTGTATTGGGCAAGGTGGTTAGCCTTAGGGGCTTAGGTTGAGGGGCACACTGTGTAGGTGACATATGTCTCCTTTGGCAGGAGCTGTGTTGTGCTGGCTGAGTGGGTGTCTGTCTTCTTGGTCTGTGCTAGTGGTGTAAATGTCCATTGAGTGCCTCTGTGTATGTGGGTGTGTGGTTTGTGAGTGTATGTCAGGTCTGTGATAGTGGGTGTTGTGGCAAACTATGTGTTCCACATGGTGTGGTGCAGGTATTGACCTTATCCTCTTGATCAGCAAGTCCGGTCTTCACTGGAGAGTGCATATTTCCAAATTTGGTGATATAGGGGTAACTCTTACAAGTCTGAGTGTTTGGAGTTTAGAGTAGAGGGGTGTCTGTGTACATGAGCCAGTTGCAACAGTGCCTCAGAATGGCCAAGTGCACCGGGTTAATGGACGAAAGCACAAAAAACTGCACTTCTATCATTCCAGGAGGGTTGGTCATGACTACTAAGTACTGGGGCTAATTCTGTAAAGAACAATTACTGCTGATGGCTCCCAGGTGTGCTACACTTATTAATATGATAACCTGTTGAAGTGCAAAGCTATTATGCTATTTGAAGTGCAAGAAAGAAACAACTAGCAAGATCTAAGGGAAAACTGATGGCAGACTTTCTGCCACCTGTAATACTTTACCTCAGCTGTGCAGTTATCAGCACCTTTAGCCAGTTGTTAGTCCAGTAAACTCTATAGTGTGTGCGGTAACTGCATAACACTGCAGTAGAAATAACTAGATAGGCAGGCGTTATAATCCCAATACTGGCAAGTGTGTGTGTGTGTGTGTGTGTGTGTGTGTGTGTGTGTGTGTGTGTGTGTGTGTGTGTGTGTGAGAGAGAGAATCATATACTGTGTGTGTTATACCATTTTGAGTTGTATACCACCCTTTACACTTCCCATCACCCTAATTTACTAGTCCTGTTGATGTCATTCACCTTAGAAGTACCTTTGGACTAAGTGATATTATATAAGCCCCGTGGCGCATCTGATAACTGCGTAACACTATAGTAGAAATTACTAGATAGGCAGGAGTTCTAATCTCAATACTGGCAACTGTTTGTGTGTGTGTGAGAATCATATACTGTGTGTGTGTTATACCATTTTGATTTGTGTACCACCCTGTAAATGTCCCATCACGCTACTTTATTAGGCTTGCTGATGTCATTCACCTTAGAAGTAACTTGGGAGTAAAATAAATTATGTAATCTCTGTGGCATGTCTGATAACTGCGTAACACTGTAATAGAACTAACTAGATAGGTAGGGGTTCTAATCTCATTACTGGCATCTTTGTGTGTGTGTGTGTGTGTGTGTGTGTGTGTGTGTGTGTGTGTGTGTGTGTGTGTGTGTGTGTGTGTGTGTGTGTGTGTGTGTGTCTTTTGGTGAAGATCATATCCTGCTTGGCTGATATTTTGATTGGTGTAAATCTGTTTACCACCTCCCAATGGCATTACTTTAAATAGCATGATAATGGCATCTGCCTCACATGTAGCATGCTAAACCATTGTGCAGGCCATACTAGTCCTCTGTACAGATGTCTATGGAATATACAGATATTTAGGTTCATAGGTGTGTGCTAGGCTAATGGCCCTGGAGCTTTTACAAGCCTAGCCAATAGGATTATGCTGGCATCATGCCATCCGACATTAGTTCCCAGTGCCTCTGTTGAGTAAAGCCACTGGAGATTTCTCTTGAAGAGGGCCAGTAAAGTGCTCTGTTTGACATGCATGGAGTTTATTCCATAGCATGGGCGGTCTCTGGGTTATGAACCTGTCCCTCCAGCATGTTCTGTTGATTGTGGTAATAAGTTTGAGGTCTGTGGAGTATGTGGTGCGGAGGGATTGGAATTTCTTTAGATGTAGCATTTCTTAAATAGCTGGGTCAGACATGGCTTTGTAAGTCAGGAAGGAATTGCCTCTAAGTAGGCGATATGAGACAGAGGATAGTTGGAGTTGTTTGAGTCTGTCCATATAGGACAACTGTTTAAGCCTTTGAATAATCCTGGTGAGGTACTTTTGTGGCCTCCCCAGTTGTTGCAGGTGCTTAGTGAGGTACATGCCAAATGGGGCATTGTACTCGATGACTGGTCTAATGAGGGAAGAGTAGAGGGAGACAATGACTTCTTTCTTCCTGGATGCAAAACCCTTAGTAATGAGATGTGCCACATAGAAGGACTTTCTGACCACAGTGGCAATGTGGTGGTCAAAAGAGAGGTTGCCGTCAACCTGTGTTCCCTGTCATAATGTCTTCTGTGTTCAGTGGACTAACATCGATGTGGTAATTTATGGGAACCAAGTTTTTCCCAAAGGGGATGAAGACACATTTTTTGGCATTTAGCTTAAGGCCATGGCTCTGACAGCAATCGTTGGTCTCAGTGATGCAGGATGTCAACATCACTTGTGGAGTTAGTAATAGCTCCCAACTTGCAACTGTGTGTGAACTTTGTCAGCCAGAGTCCTTTCATGTTGGCCTGGACTTCAGAGAGGTAGATACCAAACAGGAGAGGACCCAGAACTGAACACTCTATAGGGGTTGATGCCTAGCTTAATGTTTTTTTCTATGATTCCTGCATGGGGAATGGTATTGATGGCCTTGGCCAGATCAAGCTAGGCTGTATGAACCACCTTGCTGCCATCCATAGCTCTGGTGACTACTCAAAGAAGTTGACCAGGTTGAGCAGGCATGATCTACCCTTCACAAAAACAAACTGTGTGGGATCCAGAGTTTGGAGATTCCCTATATTCTTGTTTATTAGGTCCATGATGATGCTTTCCATAGCTTTGCATATCGGACTTGTCAGTCTAATTGGGTGATAGTTCCCAGGGTCTGTAGTCACTCCTCCATTGTGGAGAAGGATGACTGTAGCAGTGCACCATTTTGTAGGGACAAAGCCTGAGGTGAGGCTGTGATTGAACAGGGCACACAGGTGTGGTGCAAGTTCACTCTGTAGTTCATGTAGAACACAGCCAGGGATATTGTCAAGTCCCATAGAAGCTGTATACTTGGCATTGGACAGTGCTGTTTTTAACCTGTGCAGCAGTAATACTGGGTGCCTGGCAATATACTGGTATTGTGATTGGTCCTTTGGTGGGGAGAGAGGGGTAAAGTTGACATTGAATCTGTCAGCCAGTATATTGGCAATATCTGTTGGTTTGACATAGGATGTACCATTGTGCAGTAGCTCAGAGCAAATCTGGGTATTGCCGTGGAGATTCTTTACATAACTATAGAAGGCCTTGTGGTTGTCTTTACTATCTGCTGCAATTCTGTTTTCATAGCTAGGTGTAGAGGATTTGGTGATGGATCTCAACCTTTTTTTGAGGCTGATAAGGAAGTTTTTCCAGTCCTGGGAACTCACCTTATTCCACATCAGTTTCTTTTTCTGTTGTAGATGTTGTTTATGGCAGGGGACCACCAGATTGGCTTCCTTTTTTTGGAGGAGAGCATCTTGGTTCTATTGGGTATGGCGAGATTCATGCATTTGTGTATGTGTTCTTACACTGCATTGGTGTATGATCCGGTGGTCATGCAATTATTCTGCATTTTCATAGGTGATATGAAGTTAATCACCTCTATTTTAGGAGCCCAAAGTTAGATTTGGAGAAGTTTTTAATGGTGATTACCATTGCATGGGGGTGGGAGGGATGAGAATTTCCAAGGTGATTGGTTTGTGGTCGGATCTAACCAGGGAAGAGTTGACTATTGGTGTAGAGCAACTGTCACCCATGTTAGTAATAACCAGATCAGGGATGTTGCTACCTCTAGTTGCAGAACAAATGAGCAGGCCCAGGGCATTGGAATTAATGAATTCCAGGAAACATTGGGCAAGTGTATTGTACAGGAGTAGTTTTCCCCATTAATGGAGGGGTAGTTGAAGTCACCCAATATGAGAGTGTTAGGTTGGACCCTAATATTCTCCAGGGTCCTTAGGAACATGGAGTGTGGATCTTGCAAAATGGTTGGGGACCTATAACAGGCTATGACCTGAATCGCTTACACAATATTAGCTGCACCTAAAATATCTCTGATGCATTATGTTGGGCTACCAGTATGGAGGTGTGCACATCTTTATGAATATAGAAACACCACTGCCTTTGGAGCTTTGGTCCAAGTTCTTGGGCCAAAAGGTGTGGTATGAGCTATATCCTGGTAGTGCAGGGGTGCTTTCTGCTGCTCTGAACCAGGTCTCCGTTACAGCACAAATGTCGATGTTCTTCATTTTAAGGGGTGCTTTGAGTGAGTGCATTTTTAGATTTTACACTACTAGCATTGAGCAGCATGACCCTCAGATTGCATTTGTTTGTAGCTGTTACGGTGGTAATTTGGTCTTTGGAACACAGCCTATAAAGGCACTACAGGGGTGGAAAGAGCCTTGGCCAGTATCCGGAAACCCAAAGATGAGAGATACAGGCCATCTCTGCCAAAGCATTGAGGTCTGTCAGTCATGTCATCCCAGGCAGACAGACACTGTATCTCCTTGGAATGACACCAGAAATGTAGCCAGTTGTTGAAATCAATCAGTTACTGCTTGTACTGCGGTATCATTCTGAGTAATGGTAGGATATTGCTCAGGGCTAGGGTCATACCCTCCTGGGCTACATAATCCCAGAGTTACGCCATGTCTCTTTTCATGTAGTCTAAGGAGGTATGTCTCAGGTCATTTACACCCACATGTACAATGAAAGAGTCATATTTGTACCTGTTGTTGAGGGACCTCAGTGTGTGCATTATGTGGAAGATCCTGGCACCTGACAGGCAGCTGACTGTTACTTTCTCCTTATTCAACATAGTGAGTGGGACATGAGTGTGTCTCACTGTCGAGTCACCTATGACTAATGTGTTGGGTATGCTGTTTTGCCATAGGGGCTTTAGTTGATTGGCACACTGTTTAGGATAGTTATGTGTCTCGTGATTGGTGTTGTGTTGTGGTGGTCAAGTGCGTTTCTGCCTTGGAGGCATCTGCTGTTTGGGTAGATTTGTAATGAGAGCCTCCGTGATGGTGGGTGTGTGGCTTGTGTTTTATGTGAAGGCAGTGCTGGTGTGTGTTTTGGAGGGCTATGTGTTCCATGTAGTGTGATGCAAATGTTGACCTTCTCCTCTTGACCAGCTATTCCAGTCTTGGCTGGAGGGTGCATGGCTTCCAATTTGGAGATATAAGTGCATCTCTCACAAGTCTCAATGTTGGGAGGTAAGAGTAGAGGGTTGACAGTGTACATGAGGCAATTGCTACATTGCCTTAGGATGCCCAAGTTCACCAGGTTAATAGGAGAAACCACAAGGAACTGATCTTTAGACATGCCTGGAGGGGTGGGTATTAATAATAAGTACTGGGGCTGTTTCCTTGTAGAACATTTAGTGCTGGGTAGCAGTTTTGTGTGCTACAATAATTGCTACAAGAAGAATGGTAAAGTTGTAGACTAATAAGCTAGTAAAAGTGCAGGAGAGGAGAGAACTAGCAGATCTACGGGAACAATTGAAGAGCAGACTTTTTGCCACCCTCAGACGCTTACAAACAGTCCTGGATACATCAAAGCTGTATCTGGACTAGACTAGTTACAGGAAAGGCAGGAAACAAGCTTAGACCTTTTATTTTGGCAAACTGTATGTGGTCTGTGTCCCTTAACTATGCCCATGTATGTGATATTGTTGCCAATTGGCCCCAGTGAGGATAGTGATGCACATGTCGGCATCATGCATCATACCTGCCTGAAACATCACACTGATACAACATCTGCTACACTGTCACTTGTCCAGGCATGTAGGAGCACTACATGACTCCACATCCTATGTCTGGTGGGTTATCTCACCATCCATGGAGGCATTTAGAACATTAAGTGTTGTAAGAGGTAGTGTGTTATGTACCATGCACATAATCTATGTTGGGCATGTCATGTGTATGTAGTAGTACAGTACATAATGGTGGAAATGTAGGTTTACTAATTTGTGTATTGCCAACTGTGTCTATGTTACTGTGTGCACATCCTGTGTGTCAGTCTTACAGTGTGTATACAAAGGATATACCATTTTATCTTCTGTTCCACCCGGTGGACTCAGAAATACATACCACAGACCTGTCATACACAGTATCATGCATGCCCTCATCAACTGCATCAGGGTTTAGTGTATGGTAAAGAAATGGCAGGGCCAACAGGTGTTGACAGGTGAATCTGTTGCAGTTAATGCAATGGCTACACTTGTAAGGGACCTGCAACACAACGCTGAGCTGACATGTTTGAAGGCTACCTGTCTGTGACAAAAGGTATCTATTCAAGGTCACACTGTCTGACAACAGTGTCCCTCACACACTGTTGCCTGCATACACACCTGGTACATGTGCATATAAAGCTATACCTTCCCTATGACATGGCCAGTGTATTCCCAGTCTGCCATACTCCCTCTTGGGAATGTCTGCAGGACCACAGCCTGCAGACACACAGACACCTGGAACACTAGCAGATGTCAGACTACATTCGGTCAGTGGTACTAACAGCAATAATGCCTCCTGTATGTGTACCCATAACAAATGCAAGCAAATAGCACCTTACATAGTATTACATAGCTACACTGTACTATATTCACCCTGTGTAACAGACCCATATTAGCATGTCCCTGCATCGATGGTACAGATGACAGGGATGTGACACAGGTATCATCATAAGCACAGGGTGTGGTGTGGGTTTTTCAGAGGCCTAGGCTGGGCCATATGGTTGACATCATGTGTGTGTGTGTGTGTGTGTGTGTGTGTGTGTGTGTGTGTGTGTGTGTGTGTGTGTGTGTGTGTGTGTGTGTGTGTGGAGGGGTATCCAATAGATGGGGTGTGCGGAGGTACTGTGTGTGTCTGGAGGTGGCCTGCTTGTGATACACATGTGTGTATGTATGTATGCACACAGTCAGGCCATGTGGCTGGCCTACACAGGGGTATGTCAGACAGCTGCGTACCATACATGGCAGGGTGTTCAGGTCACCATCTCCGGGCATGGACATGGGAACTGGTCCTGCAAGGGGTATCAATGGCACCACCAGGCCCAAGGCTAGATGCAGTACTCCTTCTTGATGGTCACTGCTGTCTGCTGGATATGTGCCCCTGACAGGACTGGACAGGACCACATGGCCATGGCCTGCTCCAGTGTGATGTGGACAGCAACCTCCCTTCAGTAGTGCTGGTGTACACTTCCACTAAGGGAGTGTGAAGGTCTCAGTTGTTGTTGGTGATGACCTATTTCCACATGGCCAATGTCCATCTCCCACCACATGCACAAGCATAGACATGCCATGGTTGAGGATTGCCAATGTCTCACCCCACCATCTATTCATGACCTCAGTATTTTGACATGTGGCCTTAACAAGGTCATGTATGTCACCACTTAAATCAGGGAGAATTGCATCCACCACCTGAGTATTCGTGTGTTGTGGCATTTACTATGTGCCTGTGCATCCATGACAGCCCGGAACGTGCATCTGGTGACTCCATCTGTGGCACTTGCAACAGTGGCCCGACAAGTTGCATTCCTCCTGCAAGCACCCTGTTCATCCGCCTGTGTGGGACCTTGCTTGCACTCTGGCAATGGCCAGTGTCTACACTCACACCTGCCATAGTCACCACTCTACCCTATTCAATGCCAATACCTGCCAACTGTCCATCATCTGTGGCCAGAGGTGACGGGATAAGTGTGGGTATTGTCACTGTGTGCGGGGATGGTGTGGACAGGAGTGGGATGCCAACCAATGGCACAGATTCAGCCCCTGACAACCCCACCTGTACCTCACTATTCCTATCATCATTGTCAGAGTCTGAAGAGATAATGACATCAGTTTCCAAAAGGGGTGGACCCCAAACCCTATTGCCACCTGTGAGGGGAAAAACAACATATGTACATTAATTCCTGCACTTTGACATTGGCTGGTATCAGGGTTGCCAGATTTCCAGCACCCCAGGTAGGGACAAAAAAGAAGAAGAAGGTCTCTCACGGCAAGTGAAGACAAAAAAAAAATGGTCTTTAATGCGGAACAGAGTTCCACATTAAAGAACTGAGCTCACTCAGTAGCTCTGCACTAAACACGGAGCTTCTCGTGTTTAATGCATTGCAGTTCTGCATTCAAAACAAGTAGCTCCATGTTTAGCGATTTTTGATTGGCCATATACCGGCATATGGGCCATCAAGTCGCTAAACACGGAGCTTCTGTTTAATGCGGAACACAAAAGCTCGTGTTTAGCAATTTTGATTGGACCGTATGCCAGGTATACGGGACAATCAAAAAAAAACAAACAAAGCAGAGGCTGGCGGGATTTAAACCGGCAGGGCGGGACTCGGGATCAGGCTGCTGATCTCGGGACAGTCCCGCCCAAATAGGGACATCTGGCAACCCTGGCTGGTATACACACACACACACACACACACACACACACACACACACACACACACACACACACACACACACACACACACACACACACACACACAAATACACACACACACACTTACAGGGGAGGTGGCACAACTCTGTTAGACCACACATTGCCCAAATGGTGACATGCATGACACACTGCCCTCAACATACACTAACAATATAGAGCTCTGCAACACGTGATTAGTGTTAGTATGTGATGGCTGTTCACCAGCACAATCTGCACCCATGTACACATCATTGCTGTTCACCTGTATAGCACGGTGGCAAGTACTACAGCACATAGTGGCCTAGTGTAAACCCCCACCCCCATTCTATCCCTGTTACAAAGGTTTGAAATAACCCTTGTCTGGTGCCTTTAATTTTAAATCCCTAGTGCTGTAGGACCTTGTTACCGGCCTCTACCTAACCAACTACAGACCTATAGCTATACTCTCACCCCTGGCCAAAATTATGGAAAAGTGTGTCCACAAACAACTGATGGAACACCTCACCAAAAATAAAATTCTAGCAAACTTCCAACATGGCTTCAGGCCAAATCACAGTACCACATCAGCCCTACTATCCTTTTCTAATACCATCAATAACTTCAGAAACAATAATAAACTATCATCTGCTCTTTTCTTAGACCTCTCCAAGGCCTTTGATATGGTGAACCACATTCAACTCCTCCATACATTAAAAAAAACTATCACTCAGCAATTCCACGCTGAAATGGTTCCAATCCTATCTGTCCAATAGGCAACAGGCTGTTCTATGGCAGGACAAATTATCCACATGCCTACCTGTTACACTTGGAGTTCCCCAAGGATCTATTCTTGGCCCTCTTCTCTTCACCATCTTTGTTAATGACCTGCCCACAATCACCCCCCATGCCACATGCATTCAATATGCAAATGATTCGACTATCATCAGCACTGCCTCCAACCTGGCAGACCTCACTGCTTCAACCCAAGACACCTTCAACCTAATAGAAAATGGTTCTCAAGTCGTCAACTAGTTCTCAAACCCAACAAAACAAAACTACTTACTTTCTCACCCACTAACAAGACTCTTGCCGCCACCTTCTCTATTACATCCTCCAATGGAATCACTATAGCACCAGAAGCTCACACAAAGCTATTAGGTGTTACCATTGATAACTCCCTTAAATTTGACACCCATTTCAATCTAACCATCAAAACCGTCAATAAAAAGCTTGGCTCTCTTTATAAAGTAAACACTTTCTCACTCCTCACGCTAAAATTACAATTGCCAGCACACACCTACTATCAACTCTTTTCTATGCCTCCCCTTTTACAAACCTAAACAAGACAACCCTTAACAAACTTGCTTCTTGTTACAATCACATAGCTAGATTTGCCACAATTCCACCTTTAGAACGCACCACTGCACTAACTTGAAGCAACTAGGGTGGTTAGAGTTTTCCAGCCAACTCCATTTCAACCAACTCAAAACGGCTCACCAGATACTGTATCACCCAGAAAACACCAGCTCTGAAAAACATCATTCACCCCTATATTAACCTGCAATCTTTACGCTCCTCCAATAAGATCTTAGCTCAAACTACCAAAGCCAATAATTCTGCTGGGAATTCTCTATTCTCAAACTTTGTAGGTAAAATGTGGAACTCCCTACCAACCATGCTCACCTCAGAACCTTCACTCCTACAATTCAAAAAAAAGCTTAAACCCCATCTCAATACTCTTTGGCAATGTCCCTGTTCCAAACCTGATTAACCACTATCATTTACCTTTCTCTTACCTCACTATCCTTAACCGCTTTTTAATAAGGCGCCTCGCCTTTGTAACTGACCTATGTTTTTTTTTTATATGCTGCTGTTATTTTTTTCCCAAGATGTGATGTATCTTTATATTGTATAAAACAAGGAAAATAGCCGCACCGGAACTACGGAGACAAGACCCAGCAATCGCAATGGATAAAAAGTAAAAGCAAATAACACACACCACCATGCGCTGGGTCTGACGGCTGATAAAGTATAAAGTCCAAACTCCACGAACACTGAAATGCAGGAAAACAGTTCAAAAACGACCAACAACTGTAATACGAAGATCAAGCAGTTTAATGATATAAAACTGTTAGCGCTTTCACCCGTAGGCTTCTTCAGACAGTTACAAAAGAAAAGCATACCATATCCAATTTAAATACTAGAGCACTACTGCTAATAGGTCAAGCCCAAACACATGTCAAGTGCTAATTACTATGCATCTAAAAGACTGTTCAATATATGGTAAGAATACATTAAATTTAACAAGGCTAACAAGCGCTAAACAATAAAAACAGAATTCAAAACATTTAAAACATTTAAAAAGCTGTCACATGGACGGCATTTACACATATCATAGTTAAAAATATTATGGTCTAAAACATCTCCTATTCCTTAGTGCAGGGGTTATATTAACCTTATCATTAAGTCCTGGGAACTTATCTGCCCTGCATCTAATGATCCATTGCATCTCTCTCTCCAAGGTGTAGTTAATAATGTCCCCCCCTCTCTTACTCAAACATACTACCTCTATGACACAAAACAAGAACGTATGCTGTGAACCAGTGGCTATAACATGTCTAGCTAAAGCGTTAGTACTACTAGCTATCCTGAACTGATACATATGTTCCCTCACCCACTCCCTTAAGGTCCTATTGGTTTTGCCTATATAAAACGAGGTACAGGCAGAACACCTAGCCAAATAGCTATGAGTTTAAGTTTTCTACAGGTACCAATTGTTTAGATTCTAATGTAGTCTATTTGGCTAGGTGTCATAGAGGTAGTACGTTTGAGTAAGAGAGGGGGGGACATTATTAACTACACCTTGGAGAGAGAGATGCAATGGATCATTAGATGCAGGGCAGATAAGTTCCCAGGACTTAATGATAAGGTTAATATAACCCCTGCACTAAGGAATAGGAGATGTTTTAGACCATAATATTTTAACTATGATATGTGTAAATGCCGTCCATGTGACAGCAAATGTTTTAAATGTTTTGAATTCTGTTTTTATTGTTTAGCTTGTGCTTGTTAAATTAATGTATTCTTACCATATATGAACAGTCTTTAGATGCATAATTAACGACATGTGTTTGGCTTGACCTAACAGTAGTGCTCTAGTATTTAAATTGGATATGGTATGCTTTTCTTTGTAACTGTCTGAAGAAGAAAAGCGCTATCAGTTTTATATGATTAATCTGCTTGATCTTCATACAGTTGTTGGTCGCGAACTGTTTTCCTGCATTTCAGTGTTCGTGGAGTTTGGACTTTATACTTTATCAGCCATCAGACCCAGCGCATGGTGGTGTGTGTTATTATCTTTATATTGTATTTAGAACTCAACTATCTTCCTTTTTTGCATTAACAATGTTCATATGTCTGTTATGTACCTGGAGCTTTTCTCCCCGGGCCTCTGCTGAAAATGGACATGTATCCAGTCGGACTCTCCCGGTTAACAAATGTAAAATAAATAAAAATAAAATAAACATACCTCACAACTGTTCAGATCCTCACAGGATGTGTAGAAGTCTGGCTCATATGTTTGCTCTATTTCTCATAACCCCTGTGTTTCTCTGATACATAAGTGGGATAATCTGAGGAGTGAAATCACTAATTAATGGCATACATTTCAGTGTCAGACCTCCAAACCAGAAGTGAATGTATGTTCACACAATTCCTGTTACACCACCAACCTTCTAAGCTTACAGTGGATGTAAGTGTACAGAACCCTGTTAACATGCCATGTTTTTGTAATATACAAGATGAGACCACAGTAATGCATTCAAATATGTTACCCACCGTTCATGTGACATATGACCTGTGCAATCCAATCGATAAACAAACACGTGTTACATGTAAAATATAATGACTGCAATATGTACAATATGATGATTGCATAATTGTGCACACCCTTAAAATAATACTTTGTTGAAACACCTTGTAAGTGACTTACAGCATTCACTCTTCTTGTGAAGGTGTCTATCAGCATGGCATATCTTGACTTGACATTATTTGGCCACTCTTCCATGCAAAGATCACCCAACTCAGTCAGATTGCATAGGCATCTCATGTGCACAGCCCTCGTCAGGTCACACTGGTGTTTTACTATCTGGTGTAGGTGTAGGCTCTGGCTGGGCCAATCCATTACCAGGTTGGGAGGGTGGCCTAATGGTTAAGGTGTTTGCCTTACAAACACAAGGTGCAGGGTTTGAGTCTCACAAGGGATAATTGGCTAGGCTTAAAATGGCTCGCAAGGGCAGTTAGCTTAGTACTAATCTATGAACCTATGAGTATGTTCAGGTGGAGCCATTCTTAGGTACCTTTGGATGTATGGTTTGGGTCTTTGTCATGTTGAAGGCTGACACACCTCCCCATCCTCAGTGTTCTTCCAGATGCCTGATAGATTTTGGGCAGATATGGGTGTTATTTGGAAATAGCCAGAATTCACACCACCATGACTACAGGCCCTGTTCTGGCTTTGGAACAGCATCTCCACAGTGGGCCATTTCCACCAGCATGATTCACCATGGGGATGTTGGTCTTCGGTTATGAGAGGTGTTTCTT
Organism: Protopterus annectens; assembly: GCF_019279795.1. NCBI lineage: Eukaryota > Metazoa > Chordata > Ceratodontiformes > Protopteridae > Protopterus > Protopterus annectens. Next base: position 1,334,012,716 of record NC_056726.1, read on the forward strand.
GTGCACCACACATACCTTTTGGTATTGTGGCTGTGAGTTCAATCCATAGTCTCATTACACCATGACACATTTTCACACATGGCTTTGGGAGACATGATGTGCTGTATTGCAATTTGTATCCACCCCTGGATGTTTTCTGGTGTGGGGAAATGTTATCTTCTCACCCTACCCCATGGGCCAGACGTATGCATAATATGGGAGAGTGTTCCCACAGGTAGTACACAACACCAGTACGAGCAAGAAATTCCTGTAACTCTCTCAGTGTTGCTGTATGTCCCCTGGCAGCCTTCCTGACCAGGTCTTGACATGTCTTGTCATAATTTTTGGAGGGACGTCAAGTTCTTTTCAACAGCACTGTTGTCCCATATTCAATCCAACTTTTGACAACTGTCTCCACTGTGTTCCATGGTGTATGTATTGCTGTGGTAATGTTGTTTACCCTACTCTTGACTGATACCTTTCAAATATGAGATCCCTTTGCTCTTTTGTCAACTGTCTGCAAGCCATGGCTGTTGCTGTTGCAAGCAACTGAGCAAATGTCATGATTATCCCACTTGGACAGCAGACTGTTATTTGGTGTTGCTCAGAGTGCCTTTACTTGATGGCAGGTGTGTACCCAAGCAGACTGTATGCTGTCAGTAAATCATGGCTGCTACAATAACATATTATTTGAAGGGTGTGCACACATATGCATCCAGCTTATTGTCAGGTTTGTATACTCCATATTTGGTGCCAAACAGATTAATTGGTTTTACAGGTGAATTGTTCATGTCATAGATCACATTACAGTTGGGAAAAGGTGTGGACTGACATATTGTGGTCTTGATTTGTATATATACCACAAACACCTGGCATCTTAACAGCGGTGTGTACACTGTTTATATCCACTATATGACAGTAATTTTTCACACGTGTCCCTACATTAAGCCATTTGTACCCCCATTTTGTTGGTCTCTGTCCAGAAGTCTTGCACTGACAGGTCATGCGGTATGCTACAGGGATGTCACATTCTCATCATATAGGCCCCTGTGGTGACCACTGTGATGCAATGCAGTTAACTCCATCACAAGTGAACATGCACATAAGGTAATATGGCTATGAGTGACAGCTGTGTGCATGGTACATTGCATAGCCTTCACATGTCTGGAGTATTGGCAAACCACAACAGAACAATTGCATACTCACCAGCTGCAGGCTGCCATCCCACTTGCAGACCGGAGCCCCTAGGTATTTGTGGGATGGAAGTATTGTCAACAGACCCACAAGTGGAATTGCTAAAGGATGGATGGAGCATGTCTGCACATTTACAGTAAAACACCCGATACTACACAATTTAATGTCCTTCACCATAGATGTGCACATCTGTGCATAAGGAAACCCCATCCACAACTGCAATCTGACCTGACACATGCACGTAGATACTCAAAAATAATAAGTATGCCTGCTACACTAGTCTAGTAATCTACACTGGGGCCTTACCTGCACACTCCTTGTCCATTTTCTGGGTACCACCCACTGCCAGTATGTGGGGAGTCTGTAGTCTGATGTTGTACTGGGATGGGTGCCCCAAGGTACCCAAGGAGCTCCCTGGTGACTGTCAGTGGAGCTGCATGGCCAGGCCCACACCAGTGGCTGTGTGGTCCCTGGCCACTGCAACAGCCCTTTGCCGGGCATGGCGTATGAGGTCACTTTCACAATGCTGGACCTGCTTGCTATGTACATGCCTGCAGGCTGACATTGTTTACCCTGTGGACAAGGTCATCTCACAGGCCGGTCCTCTCCTGCAGATGTTGCTGGTTCCAGCCAAACATTATAGCATGGTTCTGTAGTATGGCTTCTATGATTATATTTGTCTCAGCCGCTGAGAAAGTTGACCTTTGCTGATGCAAGACTGCACCTGGAAGACATAAAAAAAGGAGACACATCACAGTACCTCATACATTTGACAATAGTATGTACAGAACCTGCACAGCTACATTGCATACCAGTAGCCACCACTCAAAACCATACTGTATCTGCTTGCATTGCACCACTGGTCCTGGAGTGTCATATTCCCCCAATGTGTAGAGGGACAACATTGGCCATCTTCCATGCGGATGGGGTGTGGATGGTGCCAATGCTTGGTGTGACTACAGTGTGTAATGGAGCTGGGAGAACATGCCTGAGTTCATGCAGGATGCAGACAGGGATATTATCAGGTCCCATGGTTACTTACATTTGTTTCCTTTCAGTAGCCAAAATGTACCTGCTCACTGTTAATGAGGAAAGGGGTGTGGGTGGTGTGAATATCCACCTCTAGTGATGCTGAGCCAGGGGGTGGTGTTTGCCCTAAACCTATCTGCAGCAGGTTAGCTATAGCTATATTGTGTGTGTACATGGTCTGATTAGCCACTATTACAGGATGAGTTGGCTTGTTGCCTCAGAGATTGCAGACATATGTGAAGATGGGCTTGTGATTTGCCTTTGTGGATATGTGCAATTTATACTCATAGTTAGCCTTACAGTACTCCACCTGTGGCCTTATATGCTTGATCAGACAAAGGCTGACGTGATGCCAAGTTGGTGCGTGCTCCTCATTTGCCCTTGCAGCCAATATAGGGACCAAGTCTGTGGTTTGTGTATTACTGCTGTCTACCACAGGCGTTCAGACTACCTTGAGGGGCTTGATGTTGTCCTGTCGGGTATTGCTGAGGCCATAAAGCTATGTAGATGGCCACATAGTATTGTGCTGTGGCCCTGGACACAGCTGCTAGTTCCAACATATGGGATGCCCTTCATGTGGGCCTTGGTCATTTCCCTTGCCTGTGTGGGGGACATTACAGTGGTGTGGGGGCTACAGCTTCACAGACAGTAGGTGGAAATACCTCACAGGACAGGACATGTGGAGACAGCCCAACAGCATGGGGGATAAAGCTCTAGATTTTGATACAGATTGTATGTCATTAGTGCTGTTATAAATATGGAGAGTTGCTACATTGACAGGGTTTGTCTGTACATGCATTTACTGGGTGACTTGACACCTGACAGTGATATGCCTCTGACATACCTCTCAACTGTCATGTTGTCCACAGACTGGCCAGATGTTTGCCTATTATGCTTGTCTGTTCCTTGAACAATATCTGTTTTTGTGGGGTTGGTAGGATAATGTGAGGATTGTAGTCAGTAAGTGTTGACATCCATTCGTGTTCCTGACATCATTTCCTTCAGGGATGTTCTGTTACAACAACACGTGTAACACCAGCTACTGTTTCAGTGTGTAGCACCATTATGTGTGATATGTCTCTCTTTCCAGCCCCCTGTCCCACAAGTATGCCATGCGTTGTCCAGATATCCTGCACTACGAAATGCAGAGGTACGGTATATCATTAATTACCAAATGCACTCCAGTTATCATGCCAATGACATGGCAGACTCCTGGCCATGGTATGCAGCAGTGATCGGGGTTATAGGTCCACACCATGGTAATTCTGTGGAAATATGCACATATGACAGTTATGTATGTCTGGCCATTGTGAACAGACTGCCAAGATTGTATAGCAGTGTTGTTTGTATATGTTTGTTGGGCTGGGTAGGGAGAGTAGCAGATGTGAGTGCTAAACATCCTTTACCTATCTGACTTTGCATGCTGCTACAGCTGCTGGCAGTCTATCAGGTCTGTATGCTTGTGGAAGCTGACTGTGACACGTTCTGTAACACCTCAGGATTCCCAGTACACTGTGACTTGGGGCAGTATATGTAGGGGTAATGTGTGAGTGGCAAATGGTATGTGGTTACTCACACAGTATTATACTGTCATGTTCAGTTTGCATACTGGTATGTCACTGTGACTGTTGTGCACTTATTTGGGGGTATGCACTTGCACACTAGTGCTTGTTTTCCACAAGCGTTACATCATTGTAGTGCCTGTTATATTTGCTAATGCATGTGTACAGCCCCAAAGCTGGACCTGGGTAGTGTTATGTCAGTGTGATTGTAGTTTGGACATTGCTCGATAGCTCAGTGTACTTTCCCTAATGTTGTGTTATGTCCACATATTAATAAGATGTCCACTTGTCTGGCTGATATCTTTGGTCTGGTCCCCATGACTGTTATGTATGCATGACACATCAATGGGATTATGTGGGAATTGAGGTCAGTAATCAATGAGAAGCAATTGAGTCCTGGAATTGTGATATTTCAGTCGATATTTGCTGATACTTTCCTGTAACTAGTTTAGTCCAGATACAGATTTGCTGCATCCAGGACTGTTTGGAAGCTTCTGAGAGGTGCCAAAGTCTGCTCTTTAATTTTTCCCTTAGATCTCCTAGTTCTCTCCTCTCCTGCACTTTTACTAGCTTATTAGTTTAGCACTTTACCAGACTTCTTGTAGCAATTATTGTAGCACACAAAAGTGCTACCAGCACTAAATGTTCTACAAGGAAACAACTCCAGTACTTATTATTAATGTCCACCCCTCCAGGCATGTCTAAGTTCCCTGTGCTTTCTCCTATTAACCTGGTGAACTTGGGCATCCTGAGGCAATGAAGCAACTGCCTCATGTACACCAACAACCCTCTCCTCTTACCTCCCAACACTCAGACTTGTGAGAGATGCACTTATATAGCCAAACTGGAAGCCACGCACTCTCCAGCCAAGAACGGAATACCTGTCAAGAGGAGAAGGTCAACACTTGCACCACACCACATGGAACACATAGCCCTCCAGAACACACACTAGTACTGCCTTCACATAAAAACACAAACCACACACCCACCTTTGCGTAGGCTCTCAATAAATATCTACCCAAACAGCAGAGACCTGCACGGCAGAAATGCACTCGACCACTACAACACAACACTAATCATGAGACACACAACTGTCCTAAACAGTGTGACACTCAACCAAAGCCCCGAAGGCAAAACAGCATGCCCAGCACACTAGTCATAGGTGACTCAATAGTGAGGCACGCTGATGTCCAACTCACTATGCTGAATAAGGAGAAAGTAACAGTCAGCTGCCTGTCAGGTGCTAGGATCCACCACATAATGCACACACTCAAGTCCCTCAACAACAGGTACAAATATGACTCTGTCATTGTACATGTGGGTGTGAATGGCCTGAGATGTACCTTCCTGGATGACATGAAAAGAGACATGGAGAAGCTCTCGGATTATGTACCCCAGGCAGGTATGACCCTAGCAGTATCCTACCATGACCCAGAATGATACCACAGTACAAGCAGAAAATGATTGATTTCAACAATTGGATACGTTTCTGGTGTCATTCTAAGGGGATCCAGTACCTGACTGCCTGGGATGACATAACTGATAGACCTCAATGTTTTACCAAAGATGGCCTGCATCTGTCACTCCTGGGCTTCCGGATACTGGCCAAGGCTCTTGCCACTCCTATAGCGCCTTTTTTAAGTGGTGTTCCAAAGACAAAATTACCACCATAACAGCTACAAATAAATGCAATCTTAGGGTCATGCTGCTTAACATTAGAAGTCTAAATTTCAAAATGCACTCACTCGAAGCACTCCTTAAAATGGAGAACATTGACACTTGTGCTGTAACAGAGACCTGGTTCAAGGCAGCAGAAAGCACCCCTGCACTACTAGGATATAACTCATTCCACACCTTTCAGTCCCAGAACTTGGACCGAAGCTCCAAAGGCAGTGGTGTTTCCATATTCATAAAGGATGTGCACACCTCCAGACTAGTAGCCCAACATAATGCATCAAAGATACTTCAGGTGCAGCTAACACTGGGTAAGACAGCAATTCATGTTGTAGCCTGTTATAGGTCCCCAACCATGTCCCAAGACTCACACTCCACATTCCTAAGCACCCTGGAGAATATTAGGGTCCAACCTAACACTCTTATACTGGGCAACTTTAACTACACTCCATTAACTGGGAAAACTACTCATGTACCAGTACACTTGCCCAATGGTTCCTGGAATTCATTAATTCCAATGCCCTGGACCAGTTCGTTCTTACCCTGACTAGAGGTAGCAACATCCTTGACCTGGTCATTACTAACATGAGGGACCATTGCTCTACACCAATAGTCAGCTCCTCCCTGGTTAGATCCGACCACAAACTAATCACCTTGGAAATCCACATCCCTCCCACCCCCCACCTCCTGCAAAGGTAACCACCATGAAAAACTTCTCCAAAGCTAACTTTGGGCTCCTAAAAACAGAGGTGGCTATCTTCACAGCACCCATGCAAATGGAGAATAGTTGCATGACTGCCGAATCATACATCAATGCACTGTATGAACACGTACACAAATGCATGGATCTCGCCATACCCAATAGAACGAAGATGCTCTCCTCCAGAAAAAGGAAGCCAATCTGGTGGTCTCCTGCCATAAACAAACTCTACAACAGAAGATGGAAACTGATGTGGAATAAGGTGAAGTCCCAAGAGTGGAAAAACTCCTTTATCAGCCTCAACAAAAAGTTAAGATCCCTCATCAAATCCTCTAAAGCTAGCTATGAAAACAGAATTGCAGCAGATAGTAAAGACAACCACAAGGCCTTCTATAGTTATGTAAAGAATCTCCACGGCAATACCCAGATATGCTCTGAGCTACTGCACAATGGTACCTTCTATACTGAGCCAACAGATATTTCCAATATACTGCCCGACAGATTCAGTGCCAACTTTACCCCCCAAAGGACCAATCACAATACCAGTAGCTTGCCAGGTACCCAGTATTACTGCTGCACAGGTTAAAACAGCACTGTCCAAGGCCAAAAATACAACTTCTGTGGGACCTGACAATACGCCTGGCTGTGTTCTGCATGAACTACAGAGTGAACTGGCACCTCACCTGTGTGTCCTGCTCAATCACAGTCTCACCTCAGGCTTTGTCCCTACCGAATGGTGCACTGCTATAGTCATCCCTCTCCACAAAGGAGGATCAACAACAGACCCTGGGAACTATTGCCCAATTAGCCTGACAAGTCTGATATGCAAAGCTATGGAACACATCACTATGGACTTAATAAACAAGGATATATGGAAGCTCTAAACTCTGGATCCCACACAGTTTGGTTTTGTGAAGGGTAGATCATGCCTGCTCACCTTGGTTGACTTCTCTGAGTCAGTCACCAGAGCTGTAGATGAAGGCAAGGTGGTTCATACAGCCTACCTTGATCTGGCCAAGGCCTTTGATACCATTCCTCACTCAGGAATCATAGAAAAACTCACTAAGTTAGGCATCAACCCCTAATATCGCTAGGTGGGTTGCAAACTGGCTCACAGATACAACCCATAGTGTGAAAGTAGCTGACTCCAAGTCAGACTGCTGTCCAGTCACGAGTGGAGTTCCACAGGGATCAGTCCTGGGTCCTCTCCTGTTTGGTATCTACTTCTCAGAAGTCCAGGCCAACACAAAGGGACTCTGGCTGACAGGTTCGCAGGTGATTGCAAATTGTGAGCCATTATTAACTCCCCAAGTGATGCTGACATCCTACAGAAATTCCTCACTGAGACCAGCGGCTGGTGTCACAACCATGGCCTTAAGCTCAATGCCAAAATATGTGTCATCATCCCCTTTGGGAAAAACCCAGTTCCCATGAATTACCACATCAACGGTAGTCAACTGAACACAGAAGGCATTATAAGAAATCTGGGAACACAGGTTGACAGCAACCTCTCTTTTGACCACCACATTGCCACTGTGGTCAGAAAGTCCTTCTATGTGGCACATCTCATTACTAAGGGTTTTGCATCCAGGAAGAAAGAGGTCATTTCCTCCCTCTACTCTTCCCTCATTAGGCCTATCATTGAGTACAATTCCGCATTTGGCATGTACCTCACTAGACACCTGCAACAACTGGAGAGACCACAAAAGTACCTCACAAAGAGGATCCTAGGCCTTAAATACTTTTCCTATATAGACAGACTCAAAAAAACACAGGTATTGTCTGTCTCATATTACCTACCTAGAGGTGATACCTGCTTGACTTACAAAGCCATGTCTGACCCAGCTCTTTTAGAAATGCTACTTCTAAAGAAATCTCAATCCCTCCACACCACATGCTCTGGAGACCTCAACTTCATTGCCACAATCAACAGAACATGCTGGAGGGACAGGTTCATAACCGAAAGATTGCCCATGCTATGGAATAGACTTCCCATACATGTCAAACAGAGCATCTCACTGGCCCTCTTCAAAAGAAAAATTTATGAGTGGATGGGAAATAGAAAATTCACCCCGGGGATCACTCCAGTGGCTCTACTTGACAGAGGCACTGGGAACTAAAGTCGGATGGCACAATGCCAGGGTAATCCTATGGGCTAGGCTTGTAAAGGCTCCAGGGCCATTAGCCTAGTACACACCTATGAACCTATATATGTTAGGACATACACTGTTACTACATGAACTTTCTCAGCTTATCTACTGGCGTATTTTGGACATGTCCCTATTTTCAGGCCTTTGTCCCCCTACTTTGTCAGGCTTGGTCCGGATTCATTGCACTAAGGGGTTTTGAGCATACCTCTCCACTGCCAGAATTTTCACAGAATGTCCCGATGTTTGGACCATACTTTTGTTCAGTTCCACAATGTATTTCTATTTGTCTGGTAAATCACGGTGATGATCCAAGGATTTATGTCAGTAAATAAATGATATGACATTTCAGTTTCCATCCTCATATCCTTCAGTGATTGTCTGCTGAAACATACACTGTTGCTGTAACACGTCTTCAAATGAAACAGAGATTTTTGCAATATGTCCTTGTATGTGACCCATCCCCCCCTTTACAGCCTTTGTACAGGTTCCTTGCACAAGCAGGATGAGAGGGATGGTTCTGAGGTATAACTGCACTGCATGTTATATACATACACACATTATATGTACATATATATATATATATATATATATATATATATATATATATATATATACACACACACACACACACACATATATATATATATATATATTATTTCCCTTCCTTTATATTTTTGTATATGTATATCTATATTATGACTCTACTTTTCCATATACATGCTTCATCAGACATATATACATACATATGCAGATAAGCCTAGTCAGGCTAATAGGTCTATAGTTGTGTATATGTCTATATACAACACACAAAAAGTTCCACAAAGCTTTCTCCCTAATGTTGTATGCCTCTATTGCATGATATGTTTGAAAATGCAATATTAGCTCCTGTAGCTCAGATGGTATAGTGGTACATTCGTGTGAGTGTAGTGTTCAGGGTCATGGGTTCAACACTTGAAATTGCTGTTTTCTTTATTAATGTTAAATGACCGGAGTGCAGGATATGTTTGTTAAAGCACTAATCCCCCTCAGGTCACAGGGTGTAGTGGTGTTTTGCTGTGATTATAGAAGACAGCATTCTGGGTTTAAGACTTAGCAGGGCTGACTATTTTGTTGCTGAGCAGAACAAGGTCTGATGAATACAGACTGATTAAGGCACATTTAAGAATATTATACTTATAATGTTATATTTAAGCAATAACCCAGAGCTGGGTGTGGGTAATGCTGGATTTAACCACGGTTGGTGTGGTTTCATCACAAGGGTGAAGCCCGAGTGACCAAACAAAGCCAGCCATGGGTAAATCCAGCACTGACCTCACCCAGCTGTGGGTTATTGCTATTATATAATGACATTATTTAAGAAAAACAATACTTACCTTTCTTAAATAATGTCATTGTACCATGCCTCTGTGCTGCCTTCTGCAGTTTTCTGGTATCCTGGGGGCATTTCTGATGTACTGCGCATGCATAAGGGACATGTTCCCACACTTACGCAGTACATCAGTGCTGTGCAGAGGTAGCAATGGAGATAGGGAGATCTCCATTGCTTTTTTAAACATATCTCGGTATGTTATATGAATTGAAGAACTTGTATAACATAGTGAGAAATATTAAAAAAGCAACAGAGATCTTCCTTTCTCTTTGGAAAGGAAGATCTCCACTGCATTTTTTTATGATATCTTGCTATATTATACAGGTTCTTCAATTCGTAACACATAGCGAGATATGTTAAAAAAAAGCAACAGAGATATTCATTTCTCCGTTGCTATCTCTATAGACAAAAAAAATACAAAAAACAAATAAAAAAACCAGGAGATATACAAATGGAAAAAGTCTAGGGAACCAGACCTTTTTCCATTACTATACTCTCAGATTTACAACGGGCTGGCCAATTAGCGTATTCATATTTGTATGTTAATGGCCAGTCATTGTATAATATAAAATAAATATTTACATACACATTATAATTTTATGTTTACCTTCCATGACATCCCTCTATGTGCTTTCATTACATTATATTCTTGTGTGACTATACTGTATGGGGCACGTGGGTTTCACATCTTTTCTACACTGACATCTCATGTTTGGAACTGCTACACTGCCTTGGTTGACAAAAAAATAGTTGCTACATAATTTAAGTTTACTAAAATAATTTTAACACTATTTTCACATGAGAAAATAAGTTGCTTGTTTTGTGGCTTAAACCAGGAACACCTGCGTATAAAGCTGCAACTCTTACCACTATGCTACCATAACTTGGAATTCTCACTTGTCTGTTTTCATTTAGTTCCTATGGGATGTTTAAGCTGTAATCTACACACCCACTTAGCTACACTTAAACATTCCAGGGCATTACAAACAAGGATATATTATTATTATTATTTATGTAGGTTATATAGGTGTGTATTGTGGTGTTCTGACAACTACTTGGGACTGTATTTGTGACTTAATGGCAGTGATTGGGCTTTCAGGATTCTGTGCGTTTCATACTGATGCATGACATCTTCTCTATGGACTTTCTTGTTTTTGGGGGGCTGTGCTTATTTATGTTTGGGAGATTTATCCCCTGCTATGTGTGCATACCTCTCAACCTCTTAGAACAAAAAATCTGGACATAGCCATAAATAAAAGTGGGACAAAGGCCCAAAAATAAGGACAATTTTTAAATATTGCTCTTGCCAACTTAGAAAATTGATAGAATAACAGGCTTTGCATTGGCATGGATTTTCTGAAGCATATAATGTCTGAAACTCAAATGTCTCATTATTTTCCATCTTCAATCTTTAATGATTTAACACACATATTGCCAGAAAATCATAATTTTATGAAAAGTGGACCAAAAATATGAGGCAAAACTCTGGACATTCTGCAAAAAATTGTACGATTGAGAGGTATGTATGTGTGCATTTGCACACATTTTCTGCTTCTGGAGGATGCAGAAGTGCTGTATGGCATTTTAGCAATACAGGGGGTGTGTCAAAGAAGCTGTGACCCACCCCCTGTATTGCTTTCCTCTAGCCATTTTTATTTCAGTGTCCACAGACATTGAAATGATCTATTTTACACTGCATGCTAAGCTCTAATGCCAGTTATGCCAGTATGGCTTAGAAAGTGCCATACTGCACTTTGTGAGTGCAGGGAGTGTGTTTAGTGTCTGTGCACTCTTCAGATACGCCCCCTGTGCTCTTACACAGTTCATGTCCATGTGGGTTAAACAGCAGCGTGCCTTCATGCATATGCAAGGTGCGCTGCTGTTCTACATGGACACAAACCACTCCGTGCAGGAATAGCACTATTCCTGCATGGACTTTAATGAATCCTGGGGAAGGTTTTCAGATCTCTTTTCATTCCTTTAGATGATTATAATCAAAACAGCAATTGAAAGTCAAAAGTGTCAGTGTGTTAATAACATGAATGAAAGATGTTGCTATAGAAAGGTGGCTAGAGTCATTTAAAAAGGATACTGCAAATATAGTTAAAGCAATACTGAAGTTAGAACAGGATATAGAATTAACTGTAAGGCTGAGTGAGGATGAGATGGCTGTTTTTCTACTAATACAGCTGACCTCCTTTCTATATTTTTGGTAGGGGGATTGATACTGAAACTTTTGTTTGCTACTGTAAAAGGAAGATTTTGTCTGCTAAGCAGTTTGCAGCTAATGTACAAATTGTCAATAATAAATAATGGCAATAATTAGAGCTGCACACTTTTTTTTACTTTAGAAAATGTATATTAATTCACATTATCTTATTTTGTCAGTGTCTCAAGTTAATAGAAGTAATATTTTATATGAGTACCCCTGATTATTTCTGGATTTGTCCCTGATTCTTTTGAGATTTGCCCATGAGTAGTTGAAAACTATGCAGTGGGAAGTGAGGTTTTCTTTTGATAGATCTCACTGGCACTCATTAATAAAGACTGTCTAGATTTGATGAATAATCCACAATGTAAAATTTCCTTTTACCATATTCTTCCACAAACAGAAATAACTTATCTTGTGAGCAAAGCGTGATGTTTAAAATGTGATCCATGGCAGTGTCACAGTTAACCTATGCCAGCACAGATTCAGATTCTCAATTTTAATTTTTTTCAGAAAAGTCAGCCTCAATGTGAGGGATCGCACCACCTTAAAAAAATGAGGAAGGGAAGAGAAAATCCAGCCCATTAGGGAGACCTTTCTGTAAGAGATATTGTGCCTTAGTGGAGAAGAAACATAATGAGTTATTATTCTGAATTTAATTATCAAGCAGAAGCTGATAGTTTGCACACATATGGACAATGAAGTCTCCAATGATTACTGAATTATAGTTTTTCTCTAATGAGCTTTGACCTCCCTTAATGAGGCAACAGTGGCAGAGGTAATGGACAGGATACAGATGACACCAATTGTAACTATCAAATGGATTACTTTTAAATCATTTTCCACTTCTGTAGCTTAACCTGCAAATTAAGTGCTTTTTACACTGTATGTGAGGAAGGTTGTGGGTTCAAGTCCCCTCAAGGGTTATATACAGTTAATGCAGGGGATTAATGCTTCTGCTATTAACGAGTTGCTTCCTGTAGTTCAGGTTTTGATTCCCTCAACCTCCATTTGCTTACTGTCTGACCCAGAGCAAGTTACTTAACCAGACATTGCTTTGTGGGAATTAGGATAGGCTATTCAGTGGTCACCTAGACCATATACCCAATAACTACCTCTAAACCTATATGTATTTAATGATCTTATTGCTGCCAGGATCCAGACAACAAACTTCCAGTACGCTATTTAACCATTACATGTATCAATAAAAAAGGACTAGTTTAAAAGCATGTTTGCAAGGAGGTTGCACCTCTTCCTACACCATCTAAACTGTGGCCTCTGTCCCCACATCAAAGATCTCTAGATATACTTCTGAGGTCATATCAGTACAGGACAAACATAATATATGTATTTCTTTACAAGTGATAACTGTTGCAGTTCTCCATTCCTCTGGGACACAGCCCATCCAGAGGCTGTGGATAAAGAGTGCTTGTAGTGCCTCTAATAGATTCTGTTTTAAGCTATTTAAGAAGCATCCTGGAATATAGCTGGGATCCATGGAGGCTGTATTTTTGGCTTTAGCAAGAGCAGCATGAACCTGTTCCCTTATATTGATTGATAGTTAGATGGTTGCGGGTAATTCTTTGGGTGTGGTAGGAGGTGATGGGTAGGGCAGTTTGAACTGAACTTGTCTGCCAGCAGGTTTGCGATAGTTTCAGGCTGGGTGTAAGTGTCAGTGTTCATGATTAACTTGGCACATTGCTGAGCATTTCCCCTCAGGTTAAAGACATAATTAAAAAAGCCTTATAGTTATCTTTCATCTGGGAGGCTATCTTTGCCTTGTAATTTGCTTTGGCAGAGTTGACCAGCTCTCTAATTTGTTTGTTTAGATTGGTGAGCATCTTTTCAGACTGTTTTGACTGTTCCTTCTTGGCTTTGGATAGCATTTTATTCCTTTTGTTGAATAGCCTATTTATGCTAAGGGTCCACGAGAGTACTTTATTTTTGCCAGTAATCATAGGTTTGACTCGGACAGGTAATACCTCTTCTATGCAGTGCTTTTGTGTACATCTCACAGTAGTTAATAGTTTCATAGGTAGGTACTAGGCTATTGGCCCAAGGGCCTAAGTAAGCCTAGTCAACAAGGTTCCCTGGCTTACGCTACCCAAGAAAGATAAATGTATGTGCCCCTGTCAAGCAGAGCTACAGAAGTGATCCCTGGGGTGCATTTCCTATTTCCCATCCACTCATCAAGATTTTTCTTCAAGAGTGCTAATGAGGAACTTTGCTTGACATAGATGGGTAGCTTGTTCCAGAGTATAGGAAGTCTCTGGGACAGGAATATATCCCTCCAATATGTCCTGTTTATTGTGGTGACAGCGTTTAGGTCCCTAGAGCATGTAGCTCAGAGGGATTGGGATTTCTTTAGGTGAAGCATGTCCAACAGCTCTGGGCTTAACATAGCTTTATATGTTAGGCAGAGATCTCCTCAGAGTAAGCAATATGCCACAGAGTAAAGCTGGAGTTTTTTGAGACGGTCAGTGTAGGGCATCTGTTTGAGGCCAGTAATCCTCTTTGTGAGGTACTTCTGTGGCCTTTCCAGCTGCTACAGATGTCTTGTGAGGCGCATTCCAAAAGGGGCATTATACTCTATAATGGGTCTAATGAGTGCCAAGTAGAGGGGAACAATTACCTTTTTTTTCCTGGATGAGAACCCTTTTGTGATGAGGTGTGCCACATAGAAGGACTTCCTAACTACTGTGGCAATGTGATTATCAAAGGAGAGACTACTGTCCACCTGGGTCCCAAGGTTTCTTATCACACATTGGGCATTAAGTAGACTGCCACTTATGTGGTAATTCATGGGTACAGAGTTTTTACCAAAGGGGATGACAATGCACTTTTTGGCATTGAGCTTGAGGCCATGCCTCTGACACCGGGCATCTGTCTCAGTGAGGCCCTTCTGTAGGATGTCCACATTATTTAGGGACTTGACTATGGCTCCTAGTTTGCAGTCATTTGCAAACTTCATTAGCCAGAGGCCTTCTGTGTTAGCCTGTACTTCAGAGAAATAGATACCAAACAGGAGAGGTCCCAGGACTGAACCCTTTGGTACTCCACTTGTCACTGGTTTGATGTCAGATTTGGAGTCTGCAACTTTTACAGTGTGGGTTCTGTCAGTGAACCAGTTGACAACCCATCTTGTGACGTAAGAATTGATACCTAGTTTAGTGAGTTTAGCTATAATTCCAGAATGGGGGATGGTGTTGAAAGCCTTGACGAGGTCAAGATAGGCTGTGTTAACCACCTTACCCTCACCTACAGCTTTGGTGATTGCCTCAGAGAAATCAATCAGGTTCAGAAGGCATGATCTGCCTTTCACAAACCCAAACTGGGTGGCCTCCAGAGTTTGGAGGTTACCAATGTCTTTGTTTATGAGTTCCATGATGATATATTCCATGGCCTTGCAGACCAGGCTCATCAGGCTAATAGGGCGATAGTTCCCATGATCAGTGGTGGCTCCCCCTTTGTGGAGTGGGATAACTGTTGCTGTGCACCATTCAGTGGGCACAAAGCCTGATGTGAGACTATGATTGAACATGGTGCTTAGGTGGGGAGCCAGTTTGTTCTGAAGTTCTCAGTGTTATTTGGGTTTGACGGGGTTTCCAAGTTTAATAATCTGTCACTTAGTTTGAGGTAATTCACCTTAGCAAAGTTTTAGCAGGTTTGGAGTTTGATGGGGGTTCTGGTTAGTTTTAATACTAAAGGAGATCATTTTGTGGTCAGATCTTACCAGGAAGGGTTAATGGACAAGAGGGAGTTGCATCTCCCCATGTTCTTGAGTACTAGGTCTAAGATATTTGTACCTCTAATTGGGAGCTAACTTCATGGGGTTAGAAAACTGACATTATTATTTATTTATTTTTTTTGGTAAGCTTTCTCTTTCTCAAAATGCACTGTGTATTGCCATTGCCATTTTAATTTCCTTCAGGGTCTTTCTTTTTCATTCACTTATAATGACAATGCTCATTATTACTTACTTTTAGAATCTTGGGCACATTGTTCGCAGCAATTTTCCAGTGGCACTCACATCTTCCTGTTCTCTGCCTTCTAGTAAATATGTTGTAATGAACCATTTCATTCCCGTACAGAAAATGCTAAAACTATATTTGTTTATTTATTTTTAGCAATTAGACAAGAGTTCTTCTTTCAATTAACCCGAATCAGTTATCTAGTAGTAATAAAGCTCCTGCCGTTCCAGTCATCTCAGCTGCTTGAAACATTATGTAATATGAAAACTGTGAATCCCTAGAAACTCTATAAGGTTAGAATCTGGAAAGGAAAAAATTAGTTCCAAAGTTTCACATAGGTTCATAGGTAGGTACTAGGCTATCTGCCCAAGGGCATTTATAAGCCTAGACAGAGTGTGTCGGCTTTCGCCGCCCCATTGATTAATTAAATGATCCTCTGTCACAAAGTGCCAATGAGGTGGTCCCAGAGGTGTATTTTCTGTTACCCATCCACTTGTCAAGGTTTCTCTTGAAGAGTGTTAGTGAGGGGCTCTGCCTAATGTAGTTTGGAATTTTGTTCCAAAGCATGGGGAGTCTCTGTGACAGGAATCTATCCCTCCAGCATGTTCTATTTATTGTTGTGGCAAGGTTTGGTTCACTAGATCGTGTTGGCTCACAGTAATCTGTTATGCTTTGTTTATAAGCAGGAATGTAGGGATCATTTTTTTTTTTTTTTTGGTGGGGGGAGACGTTCTAGGACAAGGAAATGTATTTTGGACGTACTTGTCTTTTATGAAGAGAACAGAAGTTTTAGCAGGCTATGGCTTCTGTCAAAACTCTGTAATGAATGTATGAATTTTGTAACAGAATGGTCAGACCTTTACTGTATGTTTATATAATCCCTTCATGACAATCCCAGTACTTAATTAGTGAAACTCTGGGTAAAATAATTAAGATGTGGAAGCTTACAAATTGAGTTTATGTTATGATATAAAGATGAGATTGGGGTTACAGGAAAAACAGGAATTGTGTGTGTGTGTGTGTGTGTGTGTGTGTGTGTGTGTGTGTGTGTGTGTGTGTGTGTGTGTGTGTGTGTGTGTGTGTGTGTGTGATGACAAAACAAGGTAAGAAGGGAAGTAGTACATGAAAAAACAGGGATGAGTGTCAAGAAGAAGTGATGTCAGATGAAGTTAGTATAAAAGTAAGGCTGATGTGGGATCAGTGGGCAAGCTTTCCTAGCACTGCATGCTGGTCAGTCAGTCAACTTACCTGAAGGCATAGACAATGATAGAGAGAAGGTAAACAAGGTAAAAGGAGGATGTTAACACTCTGTGCAAGGCTGACCTGGCTAACCTGACACCCTAAAATTAGATGAGTATCCACAGTGACTCACCGTACTGCTCAGGACTGCTATGTTGCCAGTCAAGGCACTCCCCAAGTAATAGTAGCAACCCAATAAATAATGAACCAGTAGTTTCAGCCATTAGTCGCATAACAGAAAAAAAAACAGCCATTACTAGGCATGGTAGCACAACACTGTTAAATCAGAACCAAGCCAACTAAGTGACAAAGCAATTTCAAGACCGACAGGCTGATTCAGATTCCTGTGATCAAATATTATATAAATGAGCTAATATATATCGTAGTCAGTAGCTATTTTATGAACTCACAAGAGTAAGTGGATATATTTTCTAAAGTGACTGTTAATAAAATATTAATATGTCATGTGGCAGGCCTAAGAAGTTAATGCTGGTAGGACTGGCACTGTAATAAAATCAGTAGGTACAGAATGAACTGAACAAATCAGGATAATATCTGTTTAAGAAAATGCATATCTAAAATTGTCTTACAGGAAAACCCACAGAGACATGAGGCAACCAGACAATAGGGATGCAGAAACATGGTGTGCAGTTTAAAGTAAACCACAGAGTCAGATGTGTAGAATCTTCTAGATGGAGAGCAGTGCGTAAGCTTTACTTATATATAAAATCAGACATTGAGGCTCCAAATAAAGTACTGTTAGTTGGGCTATAGCCATTTCAATAATGAAACTTTAAACTGCAGTGTAAAACAGAGACTCCTATTCACAATCCCCTTGAATACAGCTTGCAGACACCCAGCAAATACCTTTTTCATGGGTAGTCCTTTAGTGTAACAGATTAAAATATCAGGGCACCTTTTCAATAAACATGAAGCATGATGGTTACTCATCTTTCATTCTTAGACCAGCAAATCTGCTCCACACATGGCTCAGAGTCTGCACTTCACAATAGGTGCTGAGGTTCACAGGCAGACGTTCTGCTGGAAGAAGATGCCCAGAGCTTACCAAAGCATAGAATTTGACAAGAATGACCTGACCTATGGTCTGAACAAAGAGTGAAGGTCAGATTCTATGCATCTTGAATCCTTAGACAAAGGTAGTAAAATCTAGTTGGTGTAGTTACTCATGCAGTTTGAATACTCTATGGGCTAAAAGCAGGTAAAGAATAGTAGAAATATAAGCCCTCTCGATCAGCTTTGACGTTTTCTGTCCTTATCTAACAGCACACCACAAAGCCATACCAGTTTCTAAAAGTAATTCAAATTAGCATCCACCAAAATGAAAACGAAAATGAAATAATCTGTTTTAACAGCAGAGTATATATGAGCTGCAGTGCAGAAAGTAGAAATGTAATGACATGCAAGAGAAAGTGAGACCTGAATTCAAATAGTATCACAATATTCTAATGTAAATTGAAAGCAAACAACCACCACTGTACATGGACACGATCATTCTCTCCATATTGACCAAAGGTGTGCCATAAGCCTATTCACAGATGCTGCCTAAGTAGTTTGGGATATCTCCAAAACAAATATCCTGCCGCAGTGCTGCCTCATTAATGCATGAGCAGCTGTTGTAAACAATAATCAAGGACGGCCTCTGTGCTTGATGACATCAAGGCTCACACATAGACGGTAATATCGATGTGCTGATTTAATCAAAGATTCACAGATATGTAGGGAGATGTGTTGTTGAAGGGAGTAAAGGAAGCATATCTTAGAGGGGAATGTACAGATCATATTAGGACCACAGGAAAAAATAAAACAGAAACAAACAATAAAGCAAATGGAGATGAAAATCAAACAAGGGATATAAAAGACAATGGAAAAAGGTTTAAGAGACAGATATGTCTGAAGTTGTCGAACTCCGAAAATATTTTTATATTTTTTAAATATACTTTACTGTTTTGTAACTTCTGAGAATCAAATTCAAGCCATCCTTGTTGGTGAAAGCTCGTCTGCCCCCTTGTGGGAGGAGAGTGCTGTCTGGGTCCCATATTATTGAGGGTGATTGGACTAGAGCTCAGAGACATTGTCTTTCTTGACTAGTTTGATTTAAAATCCATCTTCCTCATTACTTAGAGGAAAACAGTTTTTGTACTTACTTTTCTCACTTGCTTAGAGAAAAACAGCTCTTACATTCACTTTCCTCACTTATCTAGAGGAAAATAGTTTTTTTATTCAGGCATGCCCAAGGGTCAGCTCACATTGTTCTCTCCTGTCTATCTGATGAATCTGGGCATCTTGGGGCAATGTAGAAATTGCCTCATGTACACAGACAACCCTCTCCTCCTAGCAGCCAACACTACAACCTGTGAGAGATGCACTTATCTAGCCAAACTGGAGGTAAAGCTCTCTCCAACCAAGACTGAACTTGATAGTCATGAGGAGAAGGTAAACATTTGCACCACGCCACACTCATCACAGTCTCACTAAATCTACACCACCAAAATCCACACACAGTAACACAAAACATTCGCAGAGGCTCTCAATAATAATCTGTCTAAGCAACAGAGACCTCCAAAGCAGAAACGCAAGCAGCCCCCATCCCCCAACACAACCTAAATGACACATAGCCCACAGACTCAGTGTGCCACTCAACCACAGCCAATAAGGCAAAACAACGTACCCAACACACTAGTCATAGGTGACTCTACAGTCAGGCACACTGATGTCCCACTCACCAGGCTAGACAAAGAGAAGGTTACTGCCAGCTGCCTGTCGAGTGCCAGGATCCGCCACATAACCCATGCACTCAGGTCACTCCACAAGTACAAATATGACTCTGTCATTGTCCATGTTGGTGTGAATGACCCGAGACGTACCTCCCTGGACTACATGAAAAGAGACATGGAAGAGCTCTCCGATCTTGTAGCCCAGGCAGGTATGACCCTAGCCCTGAGTAGCATTCTGCCATCGCCCAGAATGATACCGCAGTACAAGGACAAAATGATTGACTTCAACAATTGGCTAAGCTTCTGGTGTCATTCTAAGGGGATCCAGTATCTGTATGCTTGGGATGACATGGTCGACAGACCACGATGCTTTGCCACAGATGGCCTGCACCTGTCGCCTCTGGGATTCCAGATACTGGTTAAGGCTCTTGGTGCCCCTATAGTGCATTTTTTAGTCAGGGTTCAAATAACAAATTCACCACCATAACAGGAACAGGCAAGCAAAAACTGAGGGTAATGCTACTCAATGCTAGAAGTCTAAACCTCAAAATGCACTCACTCGAGGCACTCCTTAAAATGGAGAACATTGATATCTGTGCATTGACTGAGACCTGGTTCAAGGCTCCAGATAGCACCCCTGCACTACCAGGCTATAACTCATACCACACTTTTCGGACATGTAACCTGGACCGAAATACCAAAGGCAGAGGTGTGTCCATATTTGTTAAGGATATCCACACCACCAGGCTAGTTGCTCAGCATAATGCATCCGAGGTTATCCAAGTGCAACTAACTCTGGGCAAAACTGCAATCCAAACTGTAGCTTGCTACAGATCCCCAAGATGCCCCAGGGTTCCCACTCCTCTTTCTTGATGTACTGGAAAATATTAGTGTTCAACCAAACACCCTAATAATGGGCGACTTCAACTACCCCACCATTAACTGGGAAAACTATTCATGTACCAACTCCTTAGCTCAACGCTTTCTGGAATTCATAAACTCCAATGCCCTAGATCAACTTATCCACACCCCCACAAGGGGGAACAATATCCTAGACCTAGTCATTATCAACATGAGTGACTGGTGTTCCACACCTGAAGTCAACTCCTCGCTGGTCCGATCCGACCATAAGCTAATCACCCTTGATATCCACATCCCACCCCCACCCCCCATTAAGGAAACCACAGAAAAAAAATATCTCCAAAGCCAACTTCATACTTCTTAAGACAGAAGTGGTGAACTTCATGACACCCATGCAGATGGACAATACAGTTACAACTGCTGAATCCTACACAAATGCACTCTATAAGCACTTACATAAGAGAATGGATCGTACTATCCCAAACAGAACCAAGAAGCTATCCTCCAAAAAAGGGAAGCCAATCTGGTGGTCCCCTGCCATAAAACCCACAGAGACATGAGGCGACCAGACAGTAGGGATGCAGAAACATGGTGTGCAGTTTAAAGTAAACCACAGAGTCAGATGTGTAGAATCCTCTAGATGGAGAGCAGTGCGTAAGCTTTACTTATATATAAAATCAGACATTGAGGCTCCAAATAAAGTACTGTTAGTTGGGCTATAGCCATTTCAATAATGAAACTTTAAACTGCAGTGTAAAACAGAGACTCGTATTCACAATCCCCTTGAATACAGCTTGCAGACACCCAGCAAATACCTCTTTCATGGGTAGTCCTTTAGTGTAACAGATTTTAATATCAGGGCACCTTTTCAATAAACATGAAGCATGATGGTTACTCATCTGTCATTCTTAGACCAGCAAATCTGCTACACACATGGCTCAGAGTCTGCACTTCACAATAGGTGCTGAGGTTCACAGGCAGACGTTCAGCTGGAAGTAGATGCCCAGAGCTTACCGAAGAATAGAATTTGGCAAGAATGACCTGACCTATGGTCGGAACAAAGAGTGAAGGTCAGATCCTATGCATCTTGAATCCTTAGACAAAGGTAGTAAAATCTAGTTGGTGTAGTTACTCATGCAGTTTGAATACTCTATGGGCTAAAAACAGGTAAAGAATAGTAGAAATGTAAGCCCTCTCGATCAGCTTTGACGTTTTCTGTCCTTATCTAACAGCACACCACAAAGCCATACCAGTTTCTAAAAGTAATTCAAATTAGCATCCACCAAAATGAAAACGAAAATGAAATAATCTGTCTTAACAGCAGAGTATATATGAACTGCAGTGCAGAAAGTAGAAATGTAATGAGATGCAAGAGAAAGTGAGACCTGAATTCAAATAGTATCACAAAATTCTAATGTAAATTGAACACAAACAACCACCACTGTACATGGACACGATCATTCTCTCCATATTGACCAAAGGTGTGCCATAAGCCTATTCACAGTAGTTTGGGATATCTCCAAAACAAATATCCTGCCACAGTGCTGCCTCATTAATGCATGAGCAGCTGTTGTAAACAATAATCATGGACGGCCTCTGTGCTTGATGACTTCAAGGCTCACACATAGACGGTAATATCGATGTGCTGATTTAATCAAAGATTCACAGATATGTAGGGAGATGTGTTGTTGAAGGGAGTAAAGGAAGCATATCTTAGAGGGGAATGTAGAGATCATATTAGGACCACAGGAAAAAATAAAACAGAAACAAACAATAAAGCAAATGGAGATAAAAATCAAACCAGGGATATAAAAGACAATGGAAAAAGGTTTAAGAGACAGATATGTCTGAAGTTGTCGAACTCCGAAAATATTTTTATATTTTTTAAATATACTTTACTGTTTTGTAACTTCTGAGAATCAAATTCAAGCCATCCTTGTTGGTGAAAGCTCATCTGCACCCTTGTGGGAGGAGAGTGCTGTCTGGGTCCCATATTATTGAGGGTGATTGGACTACAGCTCAGAGACATTGTCTTTCTTGACTAGTTTGACTTAAAATCCATCTTCCTCATTACTTAGAGGAAAACAGTTTTTGTACTTACTTTTCTCACTTGTTTAGAGAAAAACAGCTCTTACATTCACTTTCCTCACTTATCTAGAGGAAAATAGTTTTTTTATTCAGGCATGTCCAAGGGTCAGCTCCCATTGTTCTCTCCTGTCTATCTGATGAATCTGGGCATCTTGAGGCAATGTAGAAATTGCCTCATGTACACAGACAACCCTCTCCTCCTAGCAGCCAACACTACAACCTGTGAGAGATGCACTTATCTAGCCAAACTGGAGGTAAAGCTCTCTCCAACCAAGACTGAACTTGATAGTCATGAGGAGAAGGTAAACATTTGCACCACGCCACACTCATCACAGTCTCACTAAATCTACACCACCAAAATCCACACACAGTAACACAAAAACATTCGCAGAGGCTCTCAATAATAATCTGTCTAAGCAACAGAGACCTCCAAAGCAGAAACGCAAGCAGCCCCCATCCCCCAACACAACCTAAATGACACATAGCCCACAGACTCAGTGTGCCACTCAACCACAGCCAATAAGGCAAAACAACGTACCCAACACACTAGTCATAGGTGACTCTATAGTCAGGCACACTGATGTCCCACTCACCAGGCTAGACAAAGAGAAGGTTACTGCCAGCTGCCTGTCGGGTGCCAGGATCCGCCACATAACCCATGCACTCAGGTCACTCCACAAGTACAAATATGACTCTGTCATTGTCCATGTTGGTGTGAATGACCTGAGACGTACCTCCCTGGACTACATGAAAAGAGACATGGAAGAGCTCTCCAATCTTGTAGCCCAGGCAGGTATGACCCTAGCCCTGAGTAGCATTCTGCCATCGCCCAGAATGATACCGCAGTACAAGGACAAAATGATTGACTTCAACAATTGGCTAAGCTTCTGGTGTCATTCTAAGGGGATCCAGTATCTGTATGCTTGGGATGACATGGTCGACAGACCATGATGCTTTGCCACAGATGGCCTGCACCTGTCGCCTCTGGGATTCCAGATGCTGGTTAAGGCTCTTGGTGCCCCTATAGTGCCTTTTTTAGTCAGGGTTCAAATAACAAATTCACCACCATAACAGGAACAGGCAAGCAAAAACTGAGGGTAATGCTACTCAATGCTAGAAGTCTAAACCTCAAAATGCACTCACTCGAGGCACTCCTTAAAATGGAGAACATTGATATCTGTGCAGTGACTGAGACCTGGTTCAAGGCTCCAGATAGCACCCCTGCACTACCAGGCTATAACTCATACCACACTTTTCGGACATGTAACCTGGACCGAAATACCAAAGGCAGAGGTGTGTCCATATTCGTTAAGGATATCCACACCACCAGGCTAGTTGCTCAGCATAATGCATCCGAGGTTATCCAAGTGCAACTAACTCTGGGCAAAACTGCAATCCAAACTGTAGCTTGCTACAGATCCCCCAAGATGCCCCAGGGTTCCCACTCCTCTTTTCTTGATGTACTGGAAAATATTAGTGTTCAACCAAACACCCTAATAATGGGCGACTTCAACTACCCCACCATTAACTGGGAAAACTATTCATGTACCAACTCCTTAGCTCAACGCTTTCTGGAATTCATAAACTCCAATGCCCTAGATCAACTTATCCACACCCCCACAAGGGGGAACAATATCCTAGACCTAGTCATTACCAACATGAGTGACTGGTGTTCCACACCTGAAGTCAACTCCTCGTTGGTCCGATCCGACCATAAGCTAATCACCCTTGATATCCACATCCCACCCCCACCCCCCATTAAGGAAACCACAGGAAAAAATATCTCCAAAGCCAACTTCATACTTCTTAAGACAGAAGTGGTGAACTTCATGACACCCATGCAGATGAACAATACAGTTACAACTGCTGAATCCTACACAAATGCACTCTATAAGCACTTACATAAGAGAATGGATCGTACTATCCCAAAGAGAACTAAGAAGCTATCCTCCAAAAAAGGGAAGCCAATCTGGTGGTCCCCTGCCATAAACAAGCTGTACAACAGAAGGAAGAAGCTGTTGCAAAAGAGAGTAAAATCCCATGAGTGGAGGAGCTCCCTGGTCAGCCTCAGTAAGAAGCTGAGATCCCTTATAAGATCCTCCAAAGCTGGCTATGAAAACAAAATCGCCAGTAAATCCAAGGTCAACCACAAAGCATTCCATAGCTATGTCAAGAATCTAGATGGCAACACCCAGATCTGCTCTGAGTTACGGCACAAAGGCACGAAAATTACAAAACCAACTGATATTGCCAACATCCTGGCAGATCAGTTCAGTGCTAACTTTATCCCCCCTCTCACCCCCTAAAGGGCCCATATCTATACAGGAAGAATGCAGAGTCCCTGTAATCACAACTACGCAGGTAAAATCTGCACTCTCTAAAGCCAAAAACACAGCATCCATGAGACCGGACAACATCCCAGGCTGCGTTTTACATGAACTTCAGAACGAACTGGCTCCCCACTTAAGCACCATGTTCAATAATAGCCTCGTATCAGGCTTTGTGCCCACTGAATGGCACACAGCAACAGTTATCCCACTCCACAAAGGGGGAGCCACCACTGATCCCGGGAACTATCGACCTATTAGCCTGATGAGCCTGTTCTGCAAGGCCATGGAACGTATCATCATGGAACTCATAAACAAAGACATTGGTAACCTCCAAACTCTGGATCCCACCCAGTTCGGGTTTGTGAAAGGCAGATCATGCCTCCTGAACCTGATCGACTTCTTTGAGGCAGTCACCAAAGACATGGATAAGGGTAAGGTGGTTCACACAGCCTATCTTGACCTCGCCAAGGCTTTAGACACCATCCCCCATTCTGGAATTATAGCTAAACTCACTAAACTAGGTATAAATCCCTACATCACAAGATGGGTTGCCAACTGGCTCACTGACAGAACCCACACTGTAAAAGTTGCAGACTCCAAATCTGACCTCAAAGCAGTGACAAGTGGAGTACCACAGGGTTGTGTCCTGGGACCTCTCCTGTTTGGTATCGAATTCTCTGAAGTACAGGCTAACACAGAAGGCCTCTGGCTAATGAAGTTCGCAGATGACTGCAAACTAGGAGCCATAGTCAAGTCCCCAAATGATGTGAACATCCTACAGAAGGGCTTCACTGAGACAGATGCCTGGTGTCTGAGCCATGGCCTCAAGCTCAATGCCAAAAAGTGCAGTGTCATCCCCTTTGGTAAAAACTCTGTACCTATGAGCTACAACATAGGCAGCAATCTACTTAACACCGAATGCGTGATAAGAGACCTTGAGACCCAGGTGGACAGTAGTCTCTCCTTTGATAGTCACATTGCCACAGTAGTCAGGAAGTCCTTCTATGTGGCAAACCTCATCATAAAAGGGTTCTCATCCAGGAAAAAAGAGGTCATTGTTCCTCTCTACTCGTCACTCATTAGACCCATTATAGAGTACAACGCCCCTTTTGGAATGTACCTCACAAGACATCTGCAGCAGCTGGAAAGGCCACAGAAGTACCTCACAAAGAG
Organism: Protopterus annectens; assembly: GCF_019279795.1. NCBI lineage: Eukaryota > Metazoa > Chordata > Ceratodontiformes > Protopteridae > Protopterus > Protopterus annectens. The sequence continues at coordinate 1,334,038,979 of NC_056726.1, forward strand.
GATTACTGGCCTCAAATAAATGCCCTACACTGACCACCTCAAAAAACTCCAGATTTACTCCATAGCATATCGCCTACTCCAAGGTGATCTCTGCCTAACATATAAAACTATGTCAAACCCAGAGCTGTTGGACATGCTACACCTAAAGAAATCCCAATCCCTCCGAGCTACACGCTCTAGGGACCTAAACCTTATCACCACAATAAACAGGACATGCTGGAGGGATAGATTCCTGTCCCAGAGACTTCCTATACTCTGGAACAAGCTACCCATCTATGTCAAGCAAAGTTCTTCATTAGCACTCTTCAAGAAAAATCTTGATGAGTGGATGGTAAATAGGAAATACACCCTGGGGATCACTTCTGTGTCTCTGCTCGACAGTGGCACAGGAAAATAACTTTATTGGGTGGTGTAAGCCATGTAACCTTGCTGGCTTGGCTTACGTAGGCCCTTGGGTTGATAGCCTAGTACCTACCTATGAACCTAAAAGGGTTATTTCTTGATTTATTTAAGCCCTGCGTTCGTGCTTGTTTGCTTGTAACTCACAATCATGCACTGCCATGTAGCAGTGGTTATTGTTGGTGGTTATAGATGCAAATGTTTTGCTTGTTAAATTTTCCCTTAGCACTTTGCTTTTGGTCCCGCATAGGATTTTTTGTGACCCTGCGCTACAGGCAGGCGGAACACTAAGCCTAGTCTCAGAAGTACTAACACACTTCTCACCCACTAGCCATTCCTAAGTGTGACCTATTTTCCTGACCATGTAAATTTACCTAACAGTATGCATGGACAATTTCCCAGTTTCTCTCCAGCCAGCTTGGTCAACATGAGAATCCTGAGGCAGTGTAGCAACGGCCCCATGTTCTCTGACAACCCTCTACTCCTACTCCACACAATCTCAACATGTGAGAGTCGCAATTATATTAAGAACCTTGAATCCATGCTCTGTCACACACATCAGTCAGTACATATGACAATGAGTGGGTTGTCAGCAAGCACACTTCATCTTCTACTTCACCCAAACACTCATCACACATACCTACATTTGCAGAGGTCCTAATCAGAAATATACCTAGAGGCAGAGACCTCCCAAACACAAACACAAGCACGCTCCGCATAATACTTCCTCTGCAGAACACAATACACATAATAACTCATGCAACAGTGTCTCACCCATCAAGCCCTTAAGGCAAAACACAAAACCAAACATATTATTCATAGGTGATGCATTTTAAGACACACAGATGTCTCCCTCACCAACATGGATAAGGAGAAGGTCATGGTCAGCTGTCTGTCAGGTGCCAGGATCTGCCACATTAAACGCGCGGTCAAGTCTCTCAATAACAGGTACTGTTATGACTGCATCATAGTCCATGTTGATGTGAATGACTTGAGATGTACCTCTCTTGACTATATGAAGAGAGACATGATTGAATTCTCAGACTATGTGTCTCAGACAAGTCTGTCCCTAGCCTTAAGCAGCATTTTAGCTTCATCTAGGATGATGCCTCAATACAAAGAGAAAATGATTGACTTCAATTATTGGCTTAGTTTCTGGTGTCATTTTAAGGTGATACAGTATCTGTCAGCCTAGGATGACATGATCGACAGACCTTGATGCTTTGCCAGAGATGGTCTTTATCTGTCACCCCTGGGATTTCGGCTACTGGCTAAATCTCTTGCTGCCCCCATAATGCCTTTTTTTAGGCAGTGTCTCAAGGACAAAATTCCAGATGTAAAAACTTCATCTAAAAACAACTCAAGGTTATGATGCCAAATGCTAGGAGTCTTAATGTGAAACTGCACTTACTGAAAGCAGTCCTCACCTTGGAAGATGTAAACATTTCTGCAGTCATGGAGACCTGAATCAAGGCTATGGAGAGCACCCCAGCCATACTGTGTTACACCTCCTTCCACATGTTCAGACCTAAAAATGAAGGTGTGAAAATTAAAGAAGGTGGTGTATCAATCAATATTCATTAAATATAAACACACCTCCATATTGGTTAAACAGTATGATTCCCTAGCGATACTTCAGGTGCAAATAACTGTTGGTAGGACACCTATTCAAGTCATTGCCAGCTACAGGACCCTCCCCATGAATCAAGACTCCCACTCTGCCTATTTGGATCTACTTGAGTCTATCAAAGTACATCCCAACATCATGATTTTGGGCAACTTTAACTACCCATCCACTGACTGGGTAAATTACTCATGTTCAAACTCACTTGCCCAAAGTTTCCTCAGCTTTGTTAATTTGAGTGCACTTGACCAGCTGGTTGACATCCCCACAAGGGGGGCCAACATCCTGGATCTGGTGCTTACCAATATGGCGGACCACTGTAGCACCACCACTGTGAAGTCTTTCCTGGTGAGATCTGACTACAAATGAGTGTCATTCGAAGTAACTATCACATCTGCCTCCCCCCCCCCCACAGTAGCAACTAAACTGAAAATATTGTCCTCCAAAGCAGATTATAACCTCTTACAGGATGGTATATATAACTTCACTGCACCTCCCCCCTCAGATTGAACTGGCAACTATGCCGAGTTCTACACCAAAACTTTATACAAGCACCTGTATGACTGCACTGATTCAGCCATACCTGGTAGGACAAAAACAAGCTCCTCAAGGAAGAGCAAACCTGCCTGGTGAACAACTGCCATTAACAGGCTTTACAATAAGAGGAAGAAATTGCTGTCTAAGAGTAAGAGGCAGAAAGCCCTAGACTGGAAACACACCATCCTCAGCTTAAACAAGCAAATAAGACTTCTTGTGAAGTCCTCCAAAGTAAACTACAAAACCAAATTGACTTCCTCAATTAAGGACAACCATAAGGTGTTCTTTAGTTACATCTGTAACTTAAAAAGAAAGACCCAGTTGTGTGCTGAACTGGTAGTTAATGATACCACATACACTGAGCCTGTGGACATAGTTAACCCGTTTGCTGAACTGGTAGTTAATGATACCACATATACTGAGCCTGTGGACATAGCCGTTAGCCAACAGGTTCTGTGAAAATTTCACTCCCCTGTCCTTGCCACATGTACCCCATGACATCCCTACCACCTGTCCCCTACTTTGTATTTCTAAACAGCAGGTTGCAAATGTCCTCTCTAAAGCCAAAATCACAGCATCTATGAGACCTGTCAGCATCCCAGGTTTCATTCTACATGGGCTCCAACAAGAATTAGCAACACCATTGGGTACTCTTTTCAATCATACTCTAAGTACCAGCTTCATCCCAGCTGAATGGAAAATGGCCACCATTATTCCCTTGAAAAAGGTGGTGCTTCCACTGACCCCAGGAACTATAGACTTATTAACCTGACTAGACTTATCTGCAAGGCCATGGAGTGGATCATCATGGACTTTATCAACAAAGATATAGGTAATCTTCACACACTTGACCCTACTCAGTTTGGATTTGTCAAAGGGAGATTATGCATTTTAAACCTGGTGGACTTCTTCAAGACAGTCACCAAGGCCCTGGACAAGGGGAAATCTGTGCATACAGCCTACTTAGACTTAGCCAAAGCATTTGACACTATTCCCCCATTCAGGTGTCATTGACAAACTCACCCAGCTAAGCATCAACCCTTATATCATTAGATGGGTCACTAAGAGACTCACTTGTAATACACATATAGTCAAAGTAGGGGAATCCACCTCCAACTGCAGACCTGTAACCAGTGGGGTTCCACAGGGATCAGTCCTGGGACCTGTACTGTTTGGAATCTATTTCTCCGAAATATAAGAAAAAACAAAGGTCTGTGGCTGACAAAGTTTGCTGATGACTGCAAACTGGGAGTGGTCATAGAATCTTCAAATAATATCAATATCCTACAAGAGGGTCTTAAACAAACAAATGTCATGGCCTTAAATTCAATGCAAAAAAATGTATTATCATCCCTTTTGATAAGAGTGATGTTCTGCTACCTACCACATCAATAGCATCACCCTAAGTACACACTCAGTTGTGAGAGACCTGGGGACACAGGTTGACAGCAACCTTACCTTTGATCACCATGTCTCCACAGTGGAAAGAAGGGCATTCTATATTGCTCATCTCATAAGTAAGGGCATTGCCTCCAGAAAAAAAGAAGCTATAACCTTCTTGTACTCTTCTCTCATCAAGCCAATAATTGAGTACAACACCCCTTTTAGTATGTACCTTTCCAAGCACCTGCAGAAACTGAAGAGACCACAAAGGTTCCTCACAAGGAAAATTCAAGGAATTCAGCATCTGTCCTATGTGGATCATCTTCATCTTTAACCACTGTCACTTTATTCTGTTTCATACAGACTACTCAATGGCAATCTCTGCCTTGCATATAAGGCAATCTCTAACCCTGCTTTACTGGAAATGCTGCATATCTGCAAGTCAAATGGTACATGAATTACTCGCTCTAAAGACCTTAACCTGGTATGTAACATTAATAGAACCTGCCCGAGGGATAGATTTGTCTCCCAGAGGTTACCACATCTTTGGAATAGACTTCCACTTCATTTCAAAAAGAGCACCTCATTGGCCCTCCTTAAACTCAGTCTAGATGATTGGATGGGTAACCGTAAATTCACCAAGGAGGTACCACCTGTGTCCCTCTTGGACAGGGGTGTAGGTGCTGATCATGGAAATAAAGGTAGAACTTGGCTAGGCTTGTAAAGACCCTAAGGTTATTAGTCTAGTAACTTCCTATGATCCTATGACAGCTGGGGTACAGAAAAGTTATGGGAATTACTGTCCTACAACAGTCCTCACAGCATCACAGTTTGATCAGTGTACCTGTACTGTAATAATGCAAATCTCAATAAAAGCACCTATGGAACCCTCCATTCTTATTGCTTCCAGTCTAAGGACTTCTTTTGCAGGATGAGCTGTGAAGGAATTCAAATGCAGCAATGTTGGGCCATCACCAATTAGGTGAATGTTATACATTCACAGATCGGAAGCAGAAATAAAAGTCTGGCCTCAGGGGAATTTAACCCAGTACCCTCTGCACTTTGTATCAATCACTGCATTAACAAAGTGTGCTATGAAGCAATGCAATCACAGGGCTGTGTGGGAAGTACATATCAGGTGAATGTTACACACTCAAGGCCTGGAAGCAGAAATAAAAGATCATGGCTCAGGGAATGTGAGTACAGCACCCTCTATGCTGTACTTCAAGCAGTGCAATAATACAGTGAGCTATGGAGAAATTTAAATACAACACTGTCAGGGAAGCAGATATCAGGTGAATGTTACACAAGCCATCTTTCAGATGAGACCATTAACTGAAGCCACTGAGTCTGTGCTTATTCAGGTAGATGCAAAACATCCCATGGCACCTATCAAAAAGAGTAGGGTTTTTTATTGATTATCATAAATTATATACACTATTTTCATTATATACAATATATACATTATATACATTCACAATTTATAACAAGTTATATACAATATTTACACTATATACAATATATACATTATATACATTCACAATTTATAACAAGTTATATACAATATTTACACTATATACAATATATACCTTATATACATTCACAATTTATAACAAATTATATACAATATTTACACTATATACAATATATACCTTATATACATTCACAATTTATAACAAATTATATACAATATTTACACTATATACAATATATACATTATATACATTCACAATTTATAACAAATTATATACAATATTTACACTATATACAATATATACATTATATACATTCACAATTTATAACAAATTATATACAATATTTACACTATATACAGTATATACATTATATACATTCACAATTTATAATAAATTATATACAATATTTACACTATATACAATATATACCTTATATACATTCACAATTTATAACAAATTATATACAATATTTACACTATATACAATATATACATTATATACATTCACAATTTATAACAAATTATATACAATATTTACACTATATACAATATATACATTATATACATTCACAATTTATAACAAATTATATACAATATTTACACTATATACAATATATACATTATATACATTCACAATTTATAACAAATTATATACAATATTTACTATATACAATATATACATTATATACATTCACAATTTATAACAAATTATATACAATATTTACACTATATACAATATATACATTATATACATTCACAATTTATAACAAATTATATACAATATTTACACTATATACAATATATACATTATATACATTCACAATTTATAACAAATTATATACAATATTTACACTATATACAATATATACATTATATACATTCACAATTTATAACAAATTATATACAATATTTACACTATATACAATATATACATTATATACATTCACAATTTATAACAAATTATATACAATATTTACACTATATACAATATATACCTTATATACATTCACAATTTATAACAAATTATATACAATATTTACACTATATACAATATATACCTTATATACATTATTTACAATTGATTGGTCATGGTGGTGCAGCACTTAGCATTGTCACTTCACAGCAAGAAGTTCTCTGTTCATTTCTCAGCTGGAGTGCCTTCTGTGTGGAATCTGCATGTCCTCCCTGTGATTGAGTGAGTTTTAAAAACAGGTAGGTGCATGTGTGTGTGTGTGTGTATGTGTGCCTTCTATGAAGGTTGGGTGCTGAGCTGGCAACTCAACACCTTAAAAACACCAGTACCAATCAATCTGCTGACCGGTGATCCACTGTGGCGACCCCTAACTGGGAAAAGCCAAAAGAAATTACTATGCATTTTTTACAATTGCTTACATCTGATATTCCAACATCATATAGTTTCATATATTTAAGTTACCCCCCCTTTTTTTTCCACATCCCAAAACATATATTTTTAAAAATTTCAGCCAATACCCATTTCCCATTATGCTTTATCTCATTTAATCTTTCATTCCATATGACTCACAAAACATAAAATAACTTTTCAACTTTTTCTTTTACTTCCATTGTTTTTTGTTACCATAGTATCCATACTCTCTTATGTTCATATGTATATCTTTCACAATTTTAGAATCATTCAATGCTTTAATTTTATATAATTTTTCCCACAATTCTTTCACTCTTGTACAATTCAAGAAAACATGTCATGTCATCTCAATCTCTCCACAATGATTACATATAATCTCCTGAATCCTTTTATAAGGCATGTTTGCTTTAATGGGCAGTTTACTTATCATTAACTTCCACATAAAGTCTTTATAGTCATACATGTTTTGTTCCATATAAGCCTTATTTGAATTGCTTTTCTTTTTTCATTATCCACGTTTTTTAAAGGATAAATATAGCGACATTCCTGGGTCTACTTTATGCGCTTGAAACATGAAACACCTGAATCCGAATAGCGCAACACATAAAGAGCGAACTGTGAAAACGTCGAACCTACTAAAGTGCAAAATTTAAAACCTCGAATCATCATAGTCAGTGATAGCCCTTTATATTGTAGAAAAACAGGCCTTGCAGTAAGTTGGTTTTGCTAATGATAATTTAGTGCTACTGTCTCTAAATTGCTATCATAATATATTTCCATATCATACACAAACAGTGCTAACCTACCCGTTCCTACTTGCCCTGATGCTAATGAGATATAGGCATACCATGTTTGTGCACCAGGGATGTTTTCACTATGCGATGTCTTAACGTGTGGGACAATGTTACCATTTTGCTCCCTGAATGGACCCTTTAAATGCTCATGCCTTGCTTGAATGCTGGGCTCAGCAGGAATCCTACCTGGAGAGAGAGAAATGAACAGGCCTGCCTCTCATTGACTAACACTCTGCTGAATGTGACCTGAAGAACTTGATGGAAGCCTCTATGGCTACACCTTTCAGGAAGTTGGCAAAAGCACCTCTTTAGAGAATGGCTCATAAGAGTCCCTAGTGGTCATATATGGCACCTACTGGCATGGCTACTGGAATTAATTGACCAGATGCCCCACCCACTGGATCTGAAGAGGCAGAACCTGCTCATGATATCAGCCATGGAAGCAAATGATGTCTGTGTGGGCTCTTTTCTGGGTATTCTGGCATACCTCCATATACCCGATGCTCCCCTCCTTTATGTGTCATTCCCAATCTGTTGGTCATTCGCAATCCATTGATCATAGTCCAACCTTACCCATCAACAGTTGTCCACCTTCTGTATGTCTGGGCATTGATGATGTTATCACCACCTTATGTATCAATACCACCCTGTCTCTCTTCCTGCCTGCTTGACCACAACTGCTACTGTCCCTACTTACTCTATCCCTTCCAAATTCATCATTAACTCCCCCAGCCGCTGTTTCTAAATACATATATATAAAGGGTGCTTGCAACTATTACACACAAAAAAATGCCCTTCCTTCTTTTCTATGTCCCTCTTTTCTTTCTATTTATATGATGAAATATATTGACACTTTTCAGTTCTGGATGTCCATGTCCTACTCACAGTGCCCAAGTTACATCAATGAGGTACTTTGCTGCATCCATGAGCATGCATAGCTTTGTGAATGCTTCCTTACCTGTCTTCTGACATTCATCATATGGAGTATACCAGCACAGCCCCTTCATTACAATTCCCTATCTTGACTACTGCACTTATTTACTGTGCAGGCCCTTTCTCAGCATAATGGTACTATTCCAATAAGAATACATGGATAAACAGCTACAGGCCACACTGCATTATGTAACCATTGCTATTTAATGCTGCACCACAGCATAATTCTGAATACCCCACAATCTGATTTTGTAGTTAGTTCTGGCTGAGTTGATAAGATAAGCAGAACTGCTCTTTAGCTAATCTAGACTTTATTTTAGGGCTACTATAATTTTTGAAGGCTAGTTGTTTCATTTTTTTCTGATGCAAAACTTTTAAATTTTATGATTCCACCAAAAAGATTTCACTGAAGTAACCTGTGTTTTTATGACTCGGAGGATGGTACTCATAAATGCTGAAATGAATAATATTATAACTCAGTAACAGTATGCAGAGCAGATTTGTTTGGGTAATTGAGGATGGTATCCGAGTCTGTCATTTACTGAACGTACAGCTGTGTAATTAAACTTACCATAACAGTAGATGGTTGAATGATCACTGCTGCAGTAGCCTTAGCTATATGGGTTATATCCTGCCAAGGAAATGACAGCCAACCAGATTCCAAAACGTTAGGGCACCTTTCATCCACCCAGACTGTCGGGTAGCTTCACTTGAGCTGACTAAAAGACAGTTTGGAGTTTGAAGCCTTTCAGAGCTTTTCTGCCAACAGGCAGGGAGGCTGAGTCTTGAAAAGAAAAAGCTGGAAACAACAAAAAATAAATGTCCACACCTTGGCATAAAAAAAAAACACACCAAAAAAGAAAGGTATGGAGGGAGGGAGAGGCTACTCCACCAGTGATCATTTGAACATCTACTGTTATGGTAGGTTTACTTACACAGCTGTACTGTGTTCATCATATTGATCACTGCTGCAGTAGCCTTAACTATATGAGTAGATTACCCTAACAAACTACATTTCAGTGTTGGAAGGAGAAGAGTCCAGGAGCCCCTGGAGAATGGTCATAGGAAAGCCTGACCAGAACCTAGAGAAAGAATCAAGTTCATATTGATTTGTAAAAGTATGTAAAGAGGAACAAGTAGCAGATTCTGGAATAATTCTACAATCCAACCATTTTCAAAAAAGTAATAGATGAAGCCAAGGCCCTGATAGAGTGGGCCTTGTCCCTGTCTTGAATAGTTTTGTTATGGTGAATATAGCAACACAATATAGCTTTAGACAACCATTTGAAAACTGTATGTTTTGACACAGGTTGTTACTTCTTAGCTTAAAGAGAAATGAACAATTGATCCAAAGATCTGAAAGATTTAGTTATGTCAAGTAAAGAAGAAGTATCCTGTCGCCCTAATTTTTAGGTGCATGAAAGAAAATGGGTGGAGGAGCAGATGGATAGCTTGGCTTAAAGTAAACTCGGATATCACTTTAGGCATAAAAGAAAGTTTAGTTTTTAAAGAAACCCTTCCCCTATGGAAAATAGATAGTGTTGACTTGAACTGAAAGCTTACAACTTAGATAGTTTTCTTGAATAGGTCAGAGCAATCAGTAAAACTTTTTTTCATGTTAAGAACCTCAAGTCAGCCAGGTTAGCTGATTCAAATGTAGCAAGTGTTAGCTTCACTAATGCAAAATGAAGATACCAAGTAAATGCCACAGGTTTTCTTGGAGGCCTCTTATGCAAATCCCTTTTAGGTTGGTACTAGGCTATCAGCCCTAGGGCCTATACAAGCCTAGCCATAACAATTCCCTAGATATTTCTTCCCACAATACTTACTTCCATGGACCCCTGTCTAGCAGGGTGACTGACATGATCTCTGGGGTGAATTTCCTATCTCCCATCCAATCGCCAAGGTTTCCTTTGAAGAGGGCCAAGGAGGTGCTCTGCTTGACATGTATGGGCAGTCTATTCTAGAGTATGGGGAGTCTCTGGGTCAGGAACCTATCCCTCCTGCATGTTTTGTTCATTGTGATGACAAGGTTTAGATCCCTGGAGCGTGTGGCTCTGAGAGATTGGGATTTCTTTAAGTGGAGCATGTCCAACAGCTCAGGGTTTGACATGGCCTTGTATGTTAAGCAGAGATCACCTCTGAGTAGACGATATGCCACAGAGTATAGCTGGAGTTTTTTTTAGATGGTCAGCATAGGGCATCTGCTTTAGGCCTGTGATTCTTTTAGTGAGGTATTTCTGTGGCCTTTCCAACTGTTACAGATGTCTTGTGATGTACATACCAAATGGGGTGTTATACTCTATAATGGGTCTAATAAGGTAAGAGTACAATGGGACAATGACCTCCTTTTTTCTGGATGAAATGCCCTTAGTGAAGAGGTGTGCCACATAGAAGGATTTCCTGACTGTTGTGGCGATGTAGTTATCGAAGGTGAGGCCACTGTCCACCTGTTTCCCCAAGTCTCTCATCACACATTCGGTGTTTAGTGTATTGCCACCTATGTGGTAATTCATGGGTACATGGTTTTTCCCAAAGGGGATAACTATACATTTCTTGGCATTAATCTTGAGCCCATGGCTCTGGCACCAAGCATCTGTTTCTGTAAGGCCCTTTTGTAGAATATCCACATCATTTGGGGATTCAATAATGGCTCCCAGTTTGCAGTCATCTGCGAACTTTGTTAGCCAGAGTCCCTTAGTGTTGGCCTGTACTTCAGAGAAGTAGATGCCAAACAAGAGCAGTCCCAGGACTGAACCCTGAGGTACCCCACTTGTCACTTGTCTGGAGCTGGATTTGGAGTCAGCTACTTTTACAGTCTGGGTTCTGTCAGTAAGCTAGTTGGCAACCCATTGAGTGATGTAGAGATTTATGCCCAGCTTAGTAAGTTTATCTATGATTCCAGAGTGGGGGATGGTGTTGAAGGCCTTGGCGAGGTCCATATAGGCTGTGTGGACATGACAAAGCAGTAAAAAGAATGATCCATGGGCAGACAAGCTGAAATGGCAGATAAATGAACCTTGATATTGGAGAAAGAAAAGCCATATGATAGTAACTCACACAAATATTGTAAAATCAGAGAACATCTAGCCCTGAAAGGGTGCTGCTTATGTTGTTGGCACCAACTAGAAAACCTTTTCTGTTTGCTAATATATGATTCTCTAGATGCAGGCTTTCTTGCCTCCATTAGTGCCTGCTGCACATCCTCAGTAAACAGATGCTTAAAATGAATGAAGACTCCATCATTCAGCCAGTCAATTAATATTGATTGATGTCTGGGTGTAGCAAACAACCACATTCTTGTGTGAGTAGAGCCAGTCTGTGAGGAAGCTTGTGGTAATTATACTTGGTCATTTCCAAAATAAGGGAAAAACGTGATTGCCTGGGCCAAATGGGAGTCACCACCATGATCTTGGGAGATTCCTTCTGAATCTTAAGAAGTATCCCAGATATTTTATTTATTTATTTATGTATTTGTTCATTTATTTATTTTATATTTGTTTACTGGGAGTGTCATACTGAGCCCAAAAAAGGCCTGTTTTAGCATAGGCCTGGGGAGAAAAGCTCCAAGTTACATAGTAAACAGTGTAAACATAGAATTAAAAAAAAAACAGGTTACGTAGTAAACAGTGATACAATTGCATTGAAAAAAAAACAAACAATAATAATACAAATAATACAGTAAGGACGCTTAGTCACACATATTACAGATTATACCTGCTGGCTCTTGAATGTGACACATAAGAAACTAAAAACAATAACACATCTCTGCTTAGGGGGTGGGGTGGTAGCCTCACCAAATTAAATGATTAGAATAAAAATATGCAGTAATAAGCTGGAGATAGGATCCAAGGAAAAGAGTCAAGGAAATAAACAAAAAGCATACAGGAACATTCCTGTCCAAGGATAAGAAAAGACATCTGTCTTCCAGGACTTCTGGCATGGAGTTCTGGAACATAATCTTGCCAGTCGATTGTTCAGAGAGGATGGAAAGAGGTCTGGTTGAGGAACTACCCATATATGGACCAAATCTTGGAAAACCATCAATCTAGTTTCCATTCATTTGGGTCTGCCCTGGTCATGATGAGCTTGCCTGCTGCAAAATTATACTCTGACAGGATGTAGAATGCCTGTAGATGAGATTGTGCTGCAAAGCTATATCACAAGCTAATATGGCACATATGCAAAAGGGTTACAACCCGGTTCCCCCTAGCTTGTTGATGTACCACATAACTGTGGTACTATCTATAACTACCTGAAAATGTTCTGGGGACAAAAGATGGTTCTGAAAGTTGGGTGACTTGACCAGTGCAAGCATCTCATTGATATTTATGTGCTTGATTCTGCCTTTGGTGTCCCACACCCCACACCCCAAACGTTTATCCATCTTGAATTGATCCCCAAGCAAAGACCATGGCTTCTGTGGTGACTGACTGCTTTGGTGCAGGGAGGGAGAACGAAAGGCCAGGATTTAAAAATATCTGTTGTCTCCACAAAATTACTTCTCTTCTGACAAAATTCCGGAACTGGGATTTAAAAAGATAAAAAAGTGTTAGTACTGGGATCAAAGATATTTCAGATACCACTGTGTCTTTCTCATGTGGAGTCTTGTCATGGGTATCATGAGAATCATTGATGCCATGAGACCCAAATTCCTGAGGTATTCCCTCTCAGTGACTTAGAAACAGCTCAAGATATATGTATCTTTGAACTGAGGTGTCGAATTGACATTCCAGGAATACATTCCTGTGTGAAGGTGTCAAGAACTGGTTTTGAATGTTCTTCTGGAATCCTAGACTGTGTAACAGATCTCTCATGTGAGAGAGATTCCTGACTCTTTGAAAAAGACTCTGCAAAGATAAGCAAATCATCTAAATATGGACAAATATAGATACCCTGTAGCCTGCAATGAGCTACAACTTCTAGATACTTTGTGAACACTCTTGGTGCAGTGAATAGTCCAAATGGTAAAACAGAGAATTACTAATGTGATCCAGACATACAAAACCTTAAGAAATGTCTGACATCTGGATGAACAGAGATATGAAGCAAATGTTAAGTCTAGTGTTACCAGAAAGTTTGAAAGTGGAAGATGAGGTAACAAGATGTGACATCCCCCAGGATTCATGAAGCTTGGATCATGCGCCAGAGTAGCATCGGCGATCTAATGCCAAATATGGCTGTCGAGTGATTCAGGTAAGAGCTGTTTCCATGTGCACTACCAGCGTATGCCAGAGCTGCGCAGCTCACGGCACTTGTATGATAATTAACCCATGTACAGCAGTGCAGCATGCAAATGAAGGTATATAGCGATTCATGAAGTGGTGCAGGCGTAGCATAAGCATGCAGAAATGTAAACCAAAAAAAGGTTTACATTTTGTCAAACAGAACATCGGAGCCATGAAAGCAGACCAAACTTACATATTACAATGTTAACATATGCCAATGGCTAAATATACAGACAATGGTATAAAAAACATGCACAACACATAAAAAAATAAAATTTAATGTCATGGCCACACTAACACAAAGTACAACCGCAGTGCATGGGCGCGCAAATGGGAACACAAGGAAAATATATTTAGATGTCATAAAACTGCAATGTAACACAAATCATGATTTTGCCATAATAGTCCATGGTACGCATGCTACACCACAACCAAGGAGCAAAGGTTGCTAAAGGTCTGTGACAGTGTTCCACATGGTAACAAGGAATTAGTAGTCAATGCCATGCAAATGAGTTAAGTAACACTGAATTGCAAACGTCCCGCCGGCGTAAGGATGTACCACACTGTGCAGCAGTACAACACCGAGGAGTGGCCTGGAGGTAAACATGACATCATGAGAGGTGTGCCCCACCGTAGCTGTAAGCACATTGGAGCATTGGTAATCCGGGTTGCCTGTTGCTAAGCAAAGCCACAGGATAGGGGTGTGTACTTAGCCATAGTTATGCTTAGCTGAGAGCACACAAGGTGACCGAAAGTGCATGTGAACGTGGATGAAAACGAGCTCAAAAGCCAGAAACCGGGCACGGGCGGTGTGCAACTTAGGTGAAACAGGAAGGTTACGGGAAGACAATAAGGAAATGCTGCAGCATGGTAATTGGAGTACAAATGAGTAATTAACACCTAGAAATTTACAGTGGGCCATAGACAACAGCTAACAAGGCTGCTAGCAGCTACCTGCAGAACAGGAAAGGGGAGGTGCCGTACAGCAAAGAAAAGAGAGTTGTCACAGCAGAACAAACAAACTTGCTGTAGATCAGCTACATAATACATTTCCCAACACAATCCTGGGTTGTGCAAGCACAAAACAAGAAAGGAGGCAGCTAGATGCATGTCTGACAATGGGAGGTGCATCAGATTGAAAATAGAAGTAAAGGGCAATAGATGAATCACGGCAGTACCTGCTGTAAAACCAATAATTAATATAACCTGCAGCTGGAATAGCACAAACACACCCAATTACACCAGCATCATCCATTGCACAATAGTATAAGGTGTGAAAGCCCCCCCACACACACACACACACGCACACACACTTGTGTATTCCCAGACAGTCTGCACCATTGGTGTATACAGATGGGGAACTTTTAATATGTATATGTTAGGGGCTGCCATAGCTTTGATTCACCAGCATGTGTTGGAGACTGACGGTGGTGTGGAGGATGATGCTGACAACCATCTCAGGCACTGGAGGAGGAGATGAGTGTTCAGACCCAGGGTACCCTACCAGGGGCTACATGATCCGGAGATAGCAGAACATTTCAGGGTGGACAGGGATATCATACAGCAACTTGTTGACCTGTGCCGGCCACACCTCAGGGCCAAAAGTAACAGAGGGGAACCCATCCCAGTGGACACGAAGGTATGTGTAAGCTTGAGAATACTAGCCACAGGTAGCTTCCAAAGGCCAACTGGGGATATCATGGGGATCTCACAGGCACCAGCATCCAGAGTATTCCACCAGTTCCTGGATGCCATGTTACCACATGCCAGTGAGCACATACACTTCCCCCAAATGCAGGAGGAGTTGGCCAGCAATATGCTTCTCTTCCATTGTGTGGTGGACTACCCGGAGGTACTGGGTGCAATAGACTGCATGCACCTACACATCAAGTCACCACCATCAACTGCCAGGTCGTGTACAATGCCCTGGGCATTATCATGGATGTATGTGCCAGCAGTGCTGGAAGCTATCACGACTCCCACATCTGGCATGCCTCACAGCTGTATCAAGTATTTGCCAGAGGGAAATCCCATATGGCCACCTGGTGGGGGATGCTGGCTATGCACTGGAACCGTGGATGATGACACCCATCAGAAATGCACACACAGCTATGCAAGAATGCCATAATGAGGCACACGCAGAAACCAGAATCATCATAGAGCGTGTGTTTGGGATGCTGAAATCACGGTTGTATTGCTTGGACATATATGGTGGAGCCTTGCAGTACTCTCCAGGAACCTGTGCCCACATCTTCATAGTATGTGCCATGCTACACAATATGATCCTGCGGAAACAGCTGCAGCAGGGAAAGAATGGTGAAGGCCCTCACAGCCCACCAATATTGCCAAGGGACCCACAGGCACAGGGGGGCTCAGACCACGAACACCCTGTGCTAGCCCCAGTAGGCAGATGGAGACATGCCCAGTATGCCCATGCCTTGGCAAAGAAGGGACGTATAGCACACACAGTGACAGTGTAGGCACTTATGGACTGACACCCTTCTCCACCTGCACACACAGCAAACATGGATAGCACACACACACACGACCACCTGTACATTGTCAAATATAGGTGGTCTACTGTGTGCATCCTACATAAGCAACCGCTACCCCAAAACAAAACTCGTGCAACACATAGCTCACAAAGCCAGTGTGCCGAACAGTCACAGCCCTTAAGGCTAAACAACACACCTGATACATTTGTAATAGGTGACTCTATTGTCAGGCACACTGACGTCCCGCTCACCAGGCTGAACAAGAAGGTCACAGTGAGATGCCTGTTGGGCGCTAGGATCTGCCACATAACACAAACACTCAGGTCACTCCAAGGCAAGTACAAATATGACTCAGTCATTGTCCATGCTGGTGTGAATGACCTGAGATGTACCTCCCTGGACTACATGAAAAGAGACATAGAGGAGCTCTCTGAGCATGTAGCCCAGGCCAGTATGACCCTGACCTTGAGTAGCATCTTACCCTCACCAAGAATGATGCCACAATATGAAGACAAGATGATCAATTTCAACAATTAGCACATATTTTAAACTTCTAGAAGAGGGGTAGACAGTATGTTATTTATTTTATTTTATTCCTTGGAATATTTTCCTGTGTTTCATATGGTTATGGGACAGACAGGAATTGGCTAACAAGGTTTGTTTAGGGCAACAATTGTGGATAATTGTGGATAATTGATTCATTAATTTAGCAAGCAAAAGGCGGGCTTTTTGAATATAAAAGGGTAATGGTTTTAAACTTGTGTGTTCTGATGAAGTCTTTGTACGTAGATGAAAGCGCTTAACCATCATTTGTGTTTGTGGTTTTAATAAAGAGAATTGAACAGTGCTTGGATCCTGGCGTTTCCTTGGATACATCTGGTTGTGTTCTCGTTTCGTAGGTCTGTTGGATTCCAGGGATATAGTAGTTTACAATTTCAACAATTGGCTTAGGTATTGGTGTCATTCAAAGGGGATCCAATGCCTGTCAGCCTGGGATGACATGCTCGACAAGCCACGATGCTTTGCTAGGGACGGCTTGCACCTGTCACCCCTGGGCTTTTGGATATTGGCAAAGGCTCTTGCTACCCCATAGTGCCTTTTTTAGGCAAGGCTCAAAAGACAAACCCACCTCCATAGGTATCAAAAGGGATAAGAAACTAAGAGTAATGCTACTCAATGCCAGAAGTCTAAACCTCAAGATGCATTTCCGAAACTCTCCTTAGCATGGAGAACATCGATATCTGTGCAGTAACAGAAACCTGGTTCAAGGCTCCCGAGAGCACCCCAGCACTACCAGGTTATACTTCATACCATGCTTTTCGGCCCCAAAACTTGGACCGTACTACAAAAGGAGGGGGAGTATCAATATTCGTCAAAGATACCCACACCTCCAGGTTGGTGGCACGGCACGAAGCATCAGAGAATATCCATGTGCGACTAACAGTGGGTAAAGCTGCCTTCCAGTTTATAGCCTGCTACAGACCACCCTCCCAAACCCAGGAACCCCACTCGGCCTTCTTGAGAACACTGGCAAATATGAAGGTCTCTCCAAACACCATTATATTGGGCGACTTCAACTACCCAAACATAGACTGGGAGCATTACTCTAGTCCAACACCCTAGCCCAAAGGTTCCTAGAATTTATAAACTCAAATGCTATGGAACAACTTGTTACCACTCCCACAAGAGGGGAAAACATACTGAACCTGATCATCACCAACATGGGGACTCTATGCTCCAGACCAGAAGTGTATCCCACACTGGTAAGATCAGACCATAAACTAATCTAACTGGATATTCACATCCCGACTCCACCCCCTGCCCTGAAAACCACAGTGAAAAACTTCTCTAAAGCAAATTTCACACTCCTCAAAACTGAGGTGGAATCCCTCAAAGCCCCCGGGCCTGTGAAAAATATGGCCCAGACCGTAGAATCCTTTATAAACGTATTCTATGAACACCTTCAGGAATGCATGAATCATGAAATCCCAAATAAAACCAAGACCCAATCCCCCAAAGGCAGACGTCCTGTCTGGTGGACCCCAGCAATAAACAAACTATACAATAGAAGGAGGAAGCTACTACATGATAGAGCAAAATCCCAAAAAGGGAAGGCATCTCTGATCAGTATTAGCAAAAACCTACGGGCACTCATAAAATCGTCTAAGGCCAGCTTCGAGAGAAAAATTGCACAGGACACTAAGGATAATCACAAGGCTTTCTTTAGTTATGTTAGGAACCTGGGTGGGAATTCCCAGATATGCTCAAAATTAGTCCAAAATGACAAAAAATACACTGAACCCACAGACATAGTCAACATCCTAGCTGACAGGTTCAGCGCAAACTTCCCCCACCAAAGGGCAAATATTTATCCCAGCAGAGTGCTGCCCCCCTGACATCTCAGATGCTCAGGTAAGAGCTGCCCTCTCCAAAGCAAAAAACACAGCATCAATGGGACCAGACGGTGTCCCGGGCTGCGTCCTACATGAACTCCAAGAAGAGCTAAACCCAAACATAAAACTACTGTTCAATCTCAGCCTTACTACAGGATATGTACCCAAAGAGTGGCGTACAGCAACAGTGGTCCCTCTCCACAAAGGTGGTGCCTCAATAGATTCTGGAAACTATCGCCCCATAAGCCTGACTAGCTTGGCCTGCAAAGCTATGGAAAGGATCATCATGGACTTCATAAATAAAGATATTGGGGACCTACAGACACTGGATCCTACCCAGTTCGGCTTTGTTAAGGGCAGATCCTGCCTCTTAAACCTGGCTGATTTCTTTGAAACAGTCACCAAGGCCATTGACGAGGGGAAGGTGGTCCACACAGCCTACCTGGACCTCGCAAAAGCCTTTAATACAATACTCCACTCGGGCATTATAGATAAGCTCACCAGCTTAAATATAAACCCCTATGTCACTAGATGGGTTGCAAACTGGCTCAAGGACAGATCCTACATGGTTAGAATTGCTGGAGCCATGTCAGACTCCAAACCAGTTACAAGTGGCATCCCCCAAGGCTCAGTCCTGGGGCCTCTCTTGTTCGGTATATATTTCTCGGAGGTAAAGGCCAACACGGAAGGACTGTGGCTGACCAAGTTCGCAGATGACTGCAAACTGGGCACCATAATCAACTCTCCAGCTGACACAAGCATCCTCCAAAAGGGCCTCATAGAAACAGACAACTGGTGCCAGGGCCATGGCCTCAAGCTAAATGCCAAAAAGTGTATAGTCATCCCCTTTGGCAAAAACAAAGTGCCCACAAATAACACATAGGTGGTAATCCATTAAGTACAGAAGAAGTAATTAGGGACCTGGGGACCCAAGTTGATAGCAATCTCTCATTTGACAACCACGTGGCCAAAGTGGTTAGAAAAACA